>NW_019272073.1:600881-784037 GCF_002738345.1 Cucurbita maxima | reverse complement strand
TTCCGAAGTAGGGTTCGATTTGAAGCACTCTTTTACTGTTTTGATGCACTCCGTTGGTTCGAAATTGTATTCTACATCCACAAGCCTAATCATTCCCCACAAATGTATTGAAAAACGTTGACCGTGATTCGGTTTTTTTAGCACGTACTTCAAACGTCCCAGATTTGGGTTTCCAAAGTAGGGTTACATTTGAAGCACTCTTTTACAGTTTTGATTCACTCCGGTTGTTCGAAATTGTATTCTACATCTACATGCCTAATCATTCCCCACAAATGTGTTGAAAAACGTCGACCGTGACTCGGTTTTTTTAGCACGTACTTCAAAAGTCCCAGATTTGGGTTTCCGAAGTAGGGTTCGATTTGAAGCACTCTTTTACTATTTTGATGCACTCCATTGGTTAGAAATTGTATTCTACATCTACATGCCTAATCATTCCCCACAAATGTGTTGAAAAACGTCGACCGTGTCTCGGTTTTTTTAGCACGTACTTCAAACGTCCCAGATTTGGGTTTCTGAAGTAGGGTTCGATTTGAAGCACTCTTTTACTATTTTGATGCACTCCATTGGTTAGAAATTGTATTCTACATCTACATGCCTAATCATTCCCCACAAATGTGTTGAAAAACGTCGACCGTGACTCGGTTTTTTTAGCACGTACTTCAAAAGTCCCAGATTTGGGTTTCCGAAGTAGGGTTCGATTTGAAGCACTCTTTTACTATTTTGATGCACTCCATTGGTTAGAAATTGTATTCTACATCTACATGCCTAATCATTCCCCACAAATGTGTTGAAAAACGTCGACCGTGTCTCGGTTTTTTTAGCACGTACTTCAAACGTCCCAGATTTGGGTTTCCGAAGTAGGGTTCAATTTGAAGCACTCTTTTACTATTTTGATGCACTCCATTGGTTAGAAATTGTATTCTACATCTACATGCCTAATCATTCCCCACAAATGTGTTGAAAAACGTCGACCGTGACTCGGTTTTTTTAGCACGTACTTCAAACGTCCCAGATTTGGGTTTCCGAAGTTGGGTTCGATTTGAAGCACTCTTTTACTATTTTGATGCACTCCATTGGTTAGAAATTGTATTCTACATCTACATGCCTAATCATTCCCCACAAATGTGTTGAAAAACGTCGACCGTGACTCGGTTTTTTTAGCACGTACTTCAAGCGTCCCAGATTTGGGTTTCTGAAGTAGGGTTCGATTTGAAGCACTCTTTTACTGTTTTGATGCACTCCGTTGGTTCGAAATTTTATTTTACATCTACAAGCCTAACCATTCCCCACAAATGTTTTGAAAAACGTCGACCGTGACTCGGTTTTTTTAGCACGTACTTCAAACATCCCAGATTTGGGTTTTCGAAGTAGGGTTCGATTTGAAGCACTCTTTTACTGTTTTGATGCACTCCGTTGGTTCGAAATTGTATTCTACATCTACATGCCTAATCATTCCCCACAAATGTATCGAAAAACGTCGACCGTGACTCGGTTTTTATAGCACGTACTTCAAACGTCCCAGATTTGGGTTTCCGAAGTAGGGTTCGATTTGAAGCACTCTTTTACTGTTTTGATGCACTCCGTTGGTTCGAAATTTTATTTTACATCTACACGCCTAACCATTCCCCACAAATGTTTTGAAAAACGTCGACCGTGACTCGGTTTTTTTAGCACGTATTTCAAACGTCCCAGATTTGGGTTTCCGAAGTAGGGTTCGATTTGAAGCACTCTTTTACTGTTTTGATGCACTTTGTTGGTTCGAAATTGTATTCTACATCTACATGCCTAATCATTCCCCACAAATGTGTTGAAAAACGTCGACCGTGACTCGGTTTTTTTAGCACGTACTTCAAACGTCCCAGATTTGGGTTTCCGAAGTAGGGTTCGATTTGAAGCACTCTTTTACTGTTTTGATGCACTCCGTCGGTTCGAAATTTTATTTTACATCTACAAGCCTAACCATTCCCTACAAATGTTTTGAAAAACGTCGACCGTGACTCGGTTTTTTTAGCACGTACTTCAAACGTCCCAGATTTGGGTTTCCGAAGTAGGGTTCGATTTGAAGCACTCTTTTACTGCTTTGATGCACTCCGTTGGTTCGAAATTGTATTCTACATCCACAAGCCTAATCATTCCCCACAAATGTATTGAAAAACGTTGACCGTGACTCGGTTTTTTTAGCACGTACTTCAAACGTCCCAGATTTGGGTTTCCGAAGTAGGGTTCGATTTGAAGCACTCTTTTACTGTTTTGATGCACTCCGTTGGTTCGAAATTGTATTCTACATCTATAAGCCTAATCATTCCCCACAAATATTTTGAAAAACGTCGAGCGTGACTCGGTTTTTTTAGCACGTACTTCAAACGTCCCAGATTTGGGTTTCCGAAGTAGGGTTCGATTTGAAGCACTCTTTTACTGTTTTGATGCACTCCGTTGGTTCGAAATTGTATTCTACATCTACATGCCTAATCATTCCACACAAATGTTTTGAAAAACGTCGACCGTGACTCGGTTTTTTTAGCACGTACTTCAAACGTCCCAGATTTGGGTTTCCGAAGTAGGGTTCGATTTGAAGCACTCTTTTACTGTTTTGATGCACTCCGTTGGTTCGAAATTGTATTCTACATCTACAAGCCTAATCATTCCCCACAAATGTTTTGAAAAACGTCGACCGTGACTCGGTTTTTTTAGCACGTACTCCGTTGGTTCGAAATTGTATTCTACATCTACATGCCTAATCATTCCACACAAATGTTTTGAAAAACGTCGACCGTGACTCGGTTTTTTTAGCACGTACTTCAAACGTCCCAGATTTGGGTTACCAAAGTAGGGTTACATTTGAAGCACTCTTTTACAGTTTTGATTCACTCCGGTTGTTCGTAATTGTATTCTACATCTACAAGCCTAATCATTCCCCACAAATGTGTTGAAAAACGTCGACCGTGTCTCGGTTTTTTTAGCACGTACTTCAAACGTCCCAGATTTGGGTTTCCGAAGTAGGGTTCGATTTTAAGCACTCTTTTACAGTGTTGATGCACTCCGTTGGTTCGAAATTGTATTCTACATCTACATGCCTAATCATTCCCCACAACTGTGTTGAAAAACGTCGACCGTGTCTCGGTTTTTTTAGCACGTACTTCAAACGTCCCAGATTCGGGTTTCCGAAGTAGGGTTCGATTTGAAGCACTCTTTTACAGTGTTGATGCACTCCGTTGGTTCGAAATTGTATTCTACATCTACATGCCTAATCATTCCCCACAAATGTTTTGAAAAACGTCGACCGTGACTCGGTTTTTTTAGCACGTACTTCAAACATCCCAGATTTGGGTTTTCGAAGTAGGGTTCGATTTGAAGCACTCTTTTACTATTTTGATGCACTCCATTGGTTAGAAATTGTATTCTACATCTACATGCCTAATCATTCCCCACAAATGTGTTGAAAAACGTCGACCGTGACTCGGTTTTTTTAGCACGTACTTCAAACGTCCCAGATTTGGGTTTCCGAAGTAGGGTTCGATTTGAAGCACTCTTTTACTGTTTTGATGCACTCCGTTGGTTCGAAATTTTATTTTACATCTACACGCCTAACCATTCCCCACAAATGTTTTGAAAAACGTCGACCGTGACTCGGTTTTTTTAGCACGTATTTCAAACGTCCCAGATTTGGGTTTCCGAAGTAGGGTTCGATTTGAAGCACTCTTTTACTGTTTTGATGATCTCCGTTGGTTCGAAATTGTATTCTACATCTACATGCCTAATCATTCCCCACAAATGTATTGAAAAACGTCGACCGTGACTCGGTTTTTTTAGCACGTACTTCAAACGTCCCAGATTTGGGTTTCCGAAGTAGGGTTCGATTTGAAGCACTCTTTTACTGTTTTGATGCACTCCGTTGGTTCGAAATTGTATTCTACATCCACAAGCCTAATCATTCCCCACAAATGTATTGAAAAACGTTGACCGTGACTCGGTTTTTTTACCACGTACTTCAAACGTCCCAGATTTGGGTTTCCAAAGTAGGGTTACATTTGAAGCACTCTTTTACAGTTTTGATTCACTCCGGTTGTTCGAAATTGTATTCTACATCTACAAGCATAATCATTCCCCACAAATGTGTTGAAAAACGTCGACCGTGTCTTGGTTTTTTTAGCACGTACTTCAAACGTCCCAGATTTGGGTTTCCGAAGTAGGGTTCGATTTGAAGCACTCTTTTACTGTTTTGATGCACTCCGTTGGTTCGAAATTGTATTCTACATCCACAAGCCTAATCATTCCCCACAAATGTATTGAAAAACGTTGACCGTGACTCGGTTTTTTTAGCACGTACTTCAAACGTCCCAGATTTGGGTTTCCAAAGTAGGGTTACATTTGAAGCACTCTTTTACAGTTTTGATTCACTCCGGTTGTTCGAAATTGTATTCTACATCTACAAGCATAATCATTCCCCACAAATGTGTTGAAAAACGTCGACTGTGTCTCGGTTTTTTTAGCACGTACTTCAAACGTCCCAGATTTGGGTTTCCGAAGTAGGGTTCGATTTGAAGCACTCTTTTACTATTTTGATGCACTCCATTGGTTAGAAATTGTATTCTACATCTACATGCCTAATCATTCCCCACAAATGTTCTGAAAAACGTCGACCGTGACTCGGTTTTTTAGCACGTACTTCAAACGTCCCAGATTTGGGTTTCCGAAGTAGGGTTCGATTTGAAGCACTCTTTTACTGTTTTGATGCACTCCGTTGGTTCGAAATTGTATTCTACATCTACATGCCTAATCATTCCCCACAAATGTTCTGAAAAACGTCGACCGTGACTCGGTTTTTTAGCACGTACTTCAAACGTCCCTAATTAGGGTTTTCGAAATACAGTTCGATTTGAAGCACTCTTTTACTGTTTTGATGCACTCCGTTGGTTCGAAATTTTATTTTACATCTACAAGCCTAACCATTCCCTACAAATGTTTTGAAAAACGTCGACCGTGACTCGGTTTTTTTAGCACGTACTTCAAACATCCCAGATTTGGGTTTTCGAAGTAGGGTTCGATTTGAAGCACTCTTTTACTATTTTGATGCACTCCGTTGGTTCGAAATTGGATTCTACATCTACATGCCTAATCATTCCCCACAAATGTTCTGAAAAACGTCGACCGTGACTCGGTTTTTTAGCACGTACTTCAAACGTCCCTAATTAGGGTTTTCGAAATACAGTTCGATTTGAAGCACTCTTTTACTGTTTTGATGCACTCCGTCGGTTCGAAATTTTATTTTACATCTACAAGCCTAACCATTCCCTACAAATGTTTTGAAAAACGTCGACCGTGACTCGGTTATTTTAGCACGTACTTGAAACATCCCAGATTTGGGTTTTCGAAGTAGGGTTCGATTTGAAGCACTCTTTTACTATTTTGATGCACTCCGTTGGTTCGAAATTGGATTCTACATCTACATGCCTAATCATTCCCCACAAATGTTCTGAAAAACGTCGACCGTGACTCGGTTTTTTAGCACGTACTTCAAACGTCCCTAATTAGGGTTTTCGAAATACAGTTCGATTTGAAGCACTCTTTTACTGTTTTGATGCACTCCGTCGGTTCGAAATTTTATTTTACATCTACAAGCCTAACCATTCCCTACAAATGTTTTGAAAAACGTCGACCGTGACTCGGTTATTTTAGCACGTACTTGAAACATCCCAGATTTGGGTTTTCGAAGTAGGGTTCGATTTGAAGCACTCTTTTACTATTTTGATGCACTCCGTTGGTTCGAAATTGGATTCTACATCTACATGCCTAATCATTCCCCACAAATG
Source organism: Cucurbita maxima (assembly GCF_002738345.1). Lineage (NCBI taxonomy): Eukaryota > Viridiplantae > Streptophyta > Magnoliopsida > Cucurbitales > Cucurbitaceae > Cucurbita > Cucurbita maxima. Next base: position 778,227 of record NW_019272073.1, on the reverse strand, counting down.
TTCTGAAAAACGTCGACCGTGACTCGGTTTTTTAGCACGTACTTCAAACGTCCCTAATTAGGGTTTTCGAAATACAGTTCGATTTGAAGCACTCTTTTACTGTTTTGATGCACTCCGTCGGTTCGAAATTTTATTTTACATCTACAAGCCTAACCATTCCCTACAAATGTTTTGAAAAACGTCGACCGTGACTCGGTTATTTTAGCACGTACTTGAAACATCCCAGATTTGGGTTTTCGAAGTAGGGTTCGATTTGAAGCACTCTTTTACTATTTTGATGCACTCCGTTGGTTCGAAATTGGATTCTACATCTACATGCCTAATCATTCCCCACAAATGTTCTGAAAAACGTCGACCGTGACTCGGTTTTTTAGCACGTACTTCAAACGTCCCTAATTAGGGTTTTCGAAATACAGTTCGATTTGAAGCACTCTTTTACTGTTTTGATGCACTCCGTCGGTTCGAAATTTTATTTTACATCTACAAGCCTAACCATTCCCTACAAATGTTTTGAAAAACGTCGACCGTGACTCGGTTATTTTAGCACGTACTTGAAACATCCCAGATTTGGGTTTTCGAAGTAGGGTTCGATTTGAAGCACTCTTTTACTATTTTGATGCACTCCGTTGGTTCGAAATTGGATTCTACATCTACATGCCTAATCATTCCCCACAAATGTTCTGAAAAACGTCGACCGTGACTCGGTTTTTTAGCACGTACTTCAAACGTCCCTAATTAGGGTTTTCGAAATACAGTTCGATTTGAAGCACTCTTTTACTGTTTTGATGCACTCCGTCGGTTCGAAATTTTATTTTACATCTACAAGCCTAACCATTCCCTACAAATGTTTTGAAAAACGTCGACCGTGACTCGGTTATTTTAGCACGTACTTGAAACATCCCAGATTTGGGTTTTCGAAGTAGGGTTCGATTTGAAGCACTCTTTTACTATTTTGATGCACTCCGTTGGTTCGAAATTGGATTCTACATCTACATGCCTAATCATTCCCCACAAATGTTCTGAAAAACGTCGACCGTGACTCGGTTTTTTAGCACGTACTTCAAACGTCCCTAATTAGGGTTTTCGAAATACAGTTCGATTTGAAGCACTCTTTTACTGTTTTGATGCACTCCGTCGGTTCGAAATTTTATTTTACATCTACAAGCCTAACCATTCCCTACAAATGTTTTGAAAAACGTCGACCGTGACTCGGTTATTTTAGCACGTACTTGAAACATCCCAGATTTGGGTTTTCGAAGTAGGGTTCGATTTGAAGCACTCTTTTACTATTTTGATGCACTCCGTTGGTTCGAAATTGGATTCTACATCTACATGCCTAATCATTCCCCACAAATGTTCTGAAAAACGTCGACCGTGACTCGGTTTTTTAGCACGTACTTCAAACGTCCCTAATTAGGGTTTTCGAAATACAGTTCGATTTGAAGCACTCTTTTACTGTTTTGATGCACTCCGTCGGTTCGAAATTTTATTTTACATCTACAAGCCTAACCATTCCCTACAAATGTTTTGAAAAACGTCGACCGTGACTCGGTTATTTTAGCACGTACTTGAAACATCCCAGATTTGGGTTTTCGAAGTAGGGTTCGATTTGAAGCACTCTTTTACTATTTTGATGCACTCCGTTGGTTCGAAATTGGATTCTACATCTACATGCCTAATCATTCCCCACAAATGTTCTGAAAAACGTCGACCGTGACTCGGTTTTTTAGCACGTACTTCAAACGTCCCTAATTAGGGTTTTCGAAATACAGTTCGATTTGAAGCACTCTTTTACTGTTTTGATGCACTCCGTTGGTTCGAAATTTTATTTTACATCTACAAGCCTAACCATTCCCTACAAATGTTTTGAAAAACGTCGACCGTGACTCGGTTTTTTTAGCACGTACTTCAAACGTCCCAGATTTGGGTTTCCGAAGTAGGGTTCGATTTGAAGCACTCTTTTACTGTTTTGATGCACTCCGTTGGTTCGAAATTGTATTCTACATCCACAAGCCTAATCATTCCCCACAAATGTATTGAAAAACGTTGACCGTGATTCGGCTTTTTTAGCACGTACTTCAAACGTCCCAGATTTGGGTTTCCAAAGTAGGGTTACATTTGAAGAACTCTTTTACAGTTTTGATTCACTCCGGTTGTTCGAAATTGTATTCTACATCTACAAGCCTAATCATTCCCCACAAATGTGTTGAAAAACGTCGACCGTGACTCGGTTTTTTTAGCACGTACTTCAAAAGTCCCAGATTTGGGTTTCCGAAGTAGGGTTCGATTTGAAGCACTCTTTTACTATTTTGATGCACTCCATTGGTTAGAAATTGTATTCTACATCTACATGCCTAATCATTCCCCACAAATGTGTTGAAAAACGTCGACCGTGTCTCGGTTTTTTTAGCACGTACTTCAAACGTCCCAGATTTGGGTTTCTGAAGTAGGGTTCTATTTGAAGCACTCTTTTACTATTTTGATGCACTCCATTGGTTAGAAATTGTATTCTACATCTACATGCCTAATCATTCCCCACAAATGTGTTGAAAAACGTCGACCGTGACTCGATTTTTTTAGCACGTACTTCAAACGTCCCAGATTTGGGTTTCCGAAGTAGGGTTCGATTTGAAGCACTCTTTTACTGTTTTGATGCACTCCGTTGGTTCGAAATTGTATTCTACATCTACATGCCTAATCATTCCCCACAAATGTGTTGAAAAACGTCGACCGTGACTCGATTTTTTTAGCACGTACTTCAAAAGTCCCAGATTTGGGTTTCCGAAGTAGGGTTCGATTTGAAGCACTCTTTTACTATTTTGATGCACTCCGTTGGTTCGAAATTTTATTCTACATCTACAAGCCTAATCATTCCCCACAAATGTGTTGAAAAACGTCGACCGTGTCTCGGTTTTTTTAGCACGTACTTCAAACGTCCCAGATTTGGGTTTCCGAAGTAGGGTTCGATTTGAAGCACTCTTTTACTATTTTGATGCACTCCATTGCTTAGAAATTGTATTCTACATCTACATGCCTAATCATTCCCCACAAATGTGTTGAAAAACGTCGACCGTGACTCGGTTTTTTTAGCACGTACTTCAAACGTCCCAGATTTGGGTTTCCGAAGTAGGGTTCGATTTGAAGCTCTCTTTTACTGTTTTGATGCACTCCGTTGGTTCGAAATTGTATTCTACATCTACAAGCCTAATCATTCCCCACAAATGTTTTGAAAAACGTCGACCGGGACTCGGTTTTTTTAGCACGTACTTCAAACGTCCTAGATTTGGGTTTCCGAAGTAGGGTTCGATTTGAAGCTCTCTTTTACTGTTTTGATGCACTCCGTTGGTTCGAAATTGTATTCTACATCTACAAGCCTAATCATTCCCCACAAATGTTTTGAAAAACGTCGACCGGGACTCGGTTTTTTTAGCACGTACTTCAAACGTCCTAGATTTGGGTTTCCGAAGTAGGGTTCGATTTGAAGCTCTCTTTTACTGTTTTGATGCACTCCGTTGGTTCGAAATTGTATTCTACATCTACAAGCCTAATCATTCCCCACAAATGTTTTGAAAAACGTCGACCGGGACTCGGTTTTTTTAGCACGTACTTCAAACGTCCTAGATTTGGGTTTCCGAAGTAGGGTTCGATTTGAAGCTCTCTTTTACTGTTTTGATGCACTCCGTTGGTTCGAAATTGTATTCTACATCTACAAGCCTAATCATTCCCCACAAATGTTTTGAAAAACGTCGACCGGGACTCGGTTTTTTTAGCACGTACTTCAAACGTCCTAGATTTGGGTTTCCGAAGTAGGGTTCGATTTGAAGCTCTCTTTTACTGTTTTGATGCACTCCGTTGGTTCGAAATTGTATTCTACATCTACAAGCCTAATCATTCCCCACAAATGTTTTGAAAAACGTCGACCGGGACTCGGTTTTTTTAGCACGTACTTCAAACGTCCTAGATTTGGGTTTCCGAAGTAGGGTTCGATTTGAAGCTCTCTTTTACTGTTTTGATGCACTCCGTTGGTTCGAAATTGTATTCTACATCTACAAGCCTAATCATTCCCCACAAATGTTTTGAAAAACGTCGACCGGGACTCGGTTTTTTTAGCACGTACTTCAAACGTCCTAGATTTGGGTTTCCGAAGTAGGGTTCGATTTGAAGCTCTCTTTTACTGTTTTGATGCACTCCGTTGGTTCGAAATTGTATTCTACATCTACAAGCCTAATCATTCCCCACAAATGTTTTGAAAAACGTCGACCGGGACTCGGTTTTTTTAGCACGTACTTCAAACGTCCTAGATTTGGGTTTCCGAAGTAGGGTTCGATTTGAAGCTCTCTTTTACTGTTTTGATGCACTCCGTTGGTTCGAAATTGTATTCTACATCTACAAGCCTAATCATTCCCCACAAATGTTTTGAAAAACGTCGACCGGGACTCGGTTTTTTTAGCACGTACTTCAAACGTCCTAGATTTGGGTTTCCGAAGTAGGGTTCGATTTGAAGCTCTCTTTTACTGTTTTGATGCACTCCGTTGGTTCGAAATTGTATTCTACATCTACAAGCCTAATCATTCCCCACAAATGTTTTGAAAAACGTCGACCGGGACTCGGTTTTTTTAGCACGTACTTCAAACGTCCTAGATTTGGGTTTCCGAAGTAGGGTTCGATTTGAAGCTCTCTTTTACTGTTTTGATGCACTCCGTTGGTTCGAAATTGTATTCTACATCTACAAGCCTAATCATTCCCCACAAATGTTTTGAAAAACGTCGACCGGGACTCGGTTTTTTTAGCACGTACTTCAAACGTCCTAGATTTGGGTTTCCGAAGTAGGGTTCGATTTGAAGCTCTCTTTTACTGTTTTGATGCACTCCGTTGGTTCGAAATTGTATTCTACATCTACAAGCCTAATCATTCCCCACAAATGTTTTGAAAAACGTCGACCGGGACTCGGTTTTTTTAGCACGTACTTCAAACGTCCTAGATTTGGGTTTCCGAAGTAGGGTTCGATTTGAAGCTCTCTTTTACTGTTTTGATGCACTCCGTTGGTTCGAAATTGTATTCTACATCTACAAGCCTAATCATTCCCCACAAATGTTTTGAAAAACGTCGACCGGGACTCGGTTTTTTTAGCACGTACTTCAAACGTCCTAGATTTGGGTTTCCGAAGTAGGGTTCGATTTGAAGCTCTCTTTTACTGTTTTGATGCACTCCGTTGGTTCGAAATTGTATTCTACATCTACAAGCCTAATCATTCCCCACAAATGTTTTGAAAAACGTCGACCGGGACTCGGTTTTTTTAGCACGTACTTCAAACGTCCTAGATTTGGGTTTCCGAAGTAGGGTTCGATTTGAAGCTCTCTTTTACTGTTTTGATGCACTCCGTTGGTTCGAAATTGTATTCTACATCTACAAGCCTAATCATTCCCCACAAATGTTTTGAAAAACGTCGACCGGGACTCGGTTTTTTTAGCACGTACTTCAAACGTCCTAGATTTGGGTTTCCGAAGTAGGGTTCGATTTGAAGCTCTCTTTTACTGTTTTGATGCACTCCGTTGGTTCGAAATTGTATTCTACATCTACAAGCCTAATCATTCCCCACAAATGTTTTGAAAAACGTCGACCGGGACTCGGTTTTTTTAGCACGTACTTCAAACGTCCTAGATTTGGGTTTCCGAAGTAGGGTTCGATTTGAAGCACTCTTTTACTGTTTTGATGCACTCCGTTGGTTCGAAATTGTATTCTACATCTACATGCCTAATCATTCCCCACCAATGTATTGAAAAACGTCGACCGTGACTCGGTTTTTTTAGCACGTACTTCAAACGTCCCAGATTTTGGTTTCCGAAGTAGGGTTCGATTTGAAGCACTCTTTTACTTTTTTGATGCACTCCGTCGGTTCGAAATTTTATTTTACATCTACACGCCTAACCATTCCCTACAAATGTTTTGAAAAACGTCGACCGTGACTCGGTTTTTTTAGCACGTACTTCAAACGTCCCAGATTTGGGTTTCCGAAGTAGGGTTCGATTTGAAGCACTCTTTTACTGTTTTGATGCACTCCGTTGGTTCGAAATTGTATTCTACATCCACAAGCCTAATCAGTCCCCACAAATGTATTGAAAAACGTTGACCGTGACTCGGTTTTTTTAGCACGTACTTCAAACGTCCCAGATTTGGGTTTCCAAAGTAGGGTTACATTTGAAGCACTCTTTTACAGTTTTGATTCACTCCGGTTGTTCGAAATTGTATTCTACATCTACAAGCATAATCATTCCCCACAAATGTGTTGAAAAACGTCGACCGTGTCTCGGTTTTTTTAGCACGTACTTCAAACGTCCCAGATTTGGGTTTCCGATGTAGGGTTCGATTTGAAGCACTCTTTTACTATTTTGATGCACTCCATTGGTTAGAAATTGTATTCTACATCTACATGCCTAATCATTCCCCACAAATGTGTTGAAAAACGTCGACCGTGACTCGGTTTTTTTAGCACGTACTTCAAACGTCCCAGATTTGGGTTTCCGAAGTAGGGTTCGATTTGAAGCACTCTTTGACTGTTTTGATGCACTCCGTTGGTTCGAAATTGTATTCTACATCTACAAGCCTAATCATTCCCCACAAATGTATTGAAAAACGTCGACCGTGTCTCGGTTTTTTTAGCACGTACTTCAAACGTCCTAGATTTGGGTTTCCGAAGTAGGGTTCGATTTGAAGCACTCTTTGACTGTTTTGATGCACTCCGTTGGTTCGAAATTGTATTCTACATCTACAAGCCTAATCATTCCCCACAAATGTATTGAAAAACGTCGACCGTGTCTCGGTTTTTTTAGCACGTACTTCAAACGTCCTAGATTTGGGTTTCCGAAGTAGGGTTCGATTTGAAGCACTCTTTGACTGTTTTGATGCACTCCGTTGGTTCGAAATTGTATTCTACATCTACAAGCCTAATCATTCCCCACAAATGTATTGAAAAACGTCGACCGTGTCTCGGTTTTTTTAGCACGTACTTCAAACGTCCTAGATTTGGGTTTCCGAAGTAGGGTTCGATTTGAAGCACTCTTTGACTGTTTTGATGCACTCCGTTGGTTCGAAATTGTATTCTACATCTACATGCCTAATCATTCCCCACCAATGTATTGAAAAACGTCGACCGTGACTCGGTTTTTTTAGCACGTACTTCAAACATCCCAGATATGGATTTTCGAAGTAGGGTTCGATTTGAAGCACTCTTTTACTGTTTTGATGCACTCCGTTGGTTCGAAATTGTATTCTACATCTACAAGCCTAATCATTCCCCACAAATGTTTTGAAAAACGTCGACCGTGACTCGGTTTTTTTAGCACGTACTTCAAACGTCCCAGATTTGGATTTTCGAAGTAGGGTTCGATTTGAAGCACTCTTTTACTGTTTTGATGCACTCCGTTGGTTCGAAATTGTATTCTACATCTACAAGCCTAATCATTCCCCACAAATGTGTTGAAAAACGTCGATCGTGTCTCGGTTTTTTTAGCACGTACTTCAAACGTCCCAGATTTGGGTTTCCGAAGTAGGGTTCGATTTGAAGCACTCTTTTACTATTTTATTGCACTCCATTGGTTAGAAATTGTATTCTACATCTACATGCCTAATCATTCCCCACAAATGTGTTGAAAAACGTCGACCGTGACTCGGTTTTTTTAGCACGTACTTCAAACGTCCCAGATTTGGGTTTCCGAAGTAGGGTTCGATTTGAAGCACTCTTTTACTATTTTGATGCACTCCATTGGTTAAAAATTGTATTCTACATCTACATGCCTAATCATTCCCCACAAATGTGTTGAAAAACGTCGACCGTGTCTNAGATTTGGGTTTCCGAAGTAGGGTTCGATTTGAAGCACTCTTTTACTGTTTTGATGCACTCCGTTGGTTCGAAATTGTATTCTACATCTACATGCCTAATCATTCCCCACCAATGTATTGAAAAACGTCGACCGTGACTCGGTTTTTTTAGCACGTACTTCAAACGTCCCAGATTTTGGTTTCCGAAGTAGGGTTCGATTTGAAGCACTCTTTTACTTTTTTGATGCACTCCGTCGGTTCGAAATTTTATTTTACATCTACACGCCTAACCATTCCCTACAAATGTTTTGAAAAACGTCGACCGTGACTCGGTTTTTTTAGCACGTACTTCAAACGTCCCAGATTTGGGTTTCCGAAGTAGGGTTCGATTTGAAGCACTCTTTTACTGTTTTGATGCACTCCGTTGGTTCGAAATTGTATTCTACATCCACAAGCCTAATCATTCCCCACAAATGTATTGAAAAACGTTGACCGTGACTCGGTTTTTTTAGCACGTACTTCAAACGTCCCAGATTTGGGTTTCCAAAGTAGGGTTACATTTGAAGCACTCTTTTACAGTTTTGATTCACTCCGGTTGTTCGAAATTGTATTCTACATCTACAAGCATAATCATTCCCCACAAATGTGTTGAAAAACGTCGACCGTGTCTCGGTTTTTTTAGCACGTACTTCAAACGTCCCAGATTTGGGTTTCCGATGTAGGGTTCGATTTGAAGCACTCTTTTACTATTTTGATGCACTCCATTGGTTAGAAATTGTATTCTACATCTACATGCCTAATCATTCCCCACAAATGTGTTGAAAAACGTCGACCGTGACTCGGTTTTTTTAGCACGTACTTCAAACATCCCAGATATGGATTTTCGAAGTAGGGTTCGATTTGAAGCACTCTTTTACTGTTTTGATGCACTCCGTTGGTTCGAAATTGTATTCTACTTCTACATGCCTAATCATTCCCCACCAATGTATTGAAAAACGTCGACCGTGTCTCGGTTTTTTTAGCACGTACTTCAAACATCCCAGATATGGATTTTCGAAGTAGGGTTCGATTTGAAGCACTCTTTTACTGTTTTGATGCACTCCGTTGGTTCGAAATTGTATTCTACTTCTACATGCCTAATCATTCCCCACCAATGTATTGAAAAACGTCGACCGTGTCTCGGTTTTTTTAGCACGTACTTCAAACATCCCAGATATGGATTTTCGAAGTAGGGTTCGATTTGAAGCACTCTTTTACTGTTTTGATGCACTCCGTTGGTTCGAAATTGTATTCTACTTCTACATGCCTAATCATTCCCCACCAATGTATTGAAAAACGTCGACCGTGTCTCGGTTTTTTTAGCACGTACTTCAAACATCCCAGATATGGATTTTCGAAGTAGGGTTCGATTTGAAGCACTCTTTTACTGTTTTGATGCACTCCGTTGGTTCGAAATTGTATTCTACTTCTACATGCCTAATCATTCCCCACCAATGTATTGAAAAACGTCGACCGTGTCTCGGTTTTTTTAGCACGTACTTCAAACATCCCAGATATGGATTTTCGAAGTAGGGTTCGATTTGAAGCACTCTTTTACTGTTTTGATGCACTCCGTTGGTNTTGGATTTTCGAAGTAGGGTTCGATTTGAAGCACTCTTTTACTGTTTTGATGCACTCCGTTGGTTCGAAATTGTATTCTACATCTACAAGCCTAATCATTCCCCACAAATGTGTTGAAAAACGTCGATCGTGTCTCGGTTTTTTTAGCACGTACTTCAAACGTCCCAGATTTGGGTTTCCGAAGTAGGGTTCGATTTGAAGCACTCTTTTACTATTTTATTGCACTCCATTGGTTAGAAATTGTATTCTACATCTACATGCCTAATCATTCCCCACAAATGTGTTGAAAAACGTCGACCGTGACTCGGTTTTTTTAGCACGTACTTCAAACGTCCCAGATTTGGGTTTCCGAAGAAGGGTTCGATTTGAAGCACTCTTTTACAGTGTTGATGCACTCCGTTGGTTCGAAATAATATTCTAAATCATCAAGCCTAACCATTCCTCAAAAATCTTTCGAAAAACGTCGACCGTGACTCGGATTTTTTAGCACGTACTCCGTTGGTTCGAAATTGTATTGTACATCTACATGCCTAATCATTCCCTACAAATGTGTTGAAAAACGTCGACCGTGTCTCGGTTTTTTTAGCACGTACTTTAAACGTCCCAGATTTGGGTTTCCGAAGAAGGGTTCGATTTGAAGCACTCTTTTACTGTTTTGATGCACTCCGTTGGTTCGAAATTGTATTCTACATCTACATGCCTAATCATTCCCCACAAATGTCTTGAAAAACGTCGACCGTGACTCGGTTTTTTTAGCACGTACTTCAAACGTCCCAGATTTGGGTTTCCGAAGTAGGGTTCGATTTGAAGCACTCTTTTACTGTTTTGATGCACTCCGTTGGTTCGAAATTTTATTTTACATCTACACGCCTAATCATTCCCCACAAATGTCTTGAAAAACGTCGACCGTGACTCGGTTTTTTTAGCACGTACTTCAAACGTCCCAGATTCCGGTTTCCGAAGTAGGGTTCGATTTGATACGCTCTTTTACTGTTTTGATGCACTCCGTCGGTTCGAAATTTTATTTTACATCTACACGCCTAATCATTCCCCACAAATGTCTTGAAAAACGTCGACCGTGACTCGGTTTTTTTAGCAAGTACTTCAAACGTCCCAAATTTGGGTTTCCGAAGTAGGGTTCGCTTTGAAGCACTCTTTTACTATTTTGATGCACTCCATTGGTTAGAAATTGTATTCTACATCTACATGCCTAATCATTCCCCACAAATGTGTTGAAAAACGTCGACCGTGACTCGGTTTTTTTAGCACGTAATTCAAACGTCCCAGATTTGGGTTTCCGAAGTAGGGTTCGATTTGAAGCACTCTTTTACTGTTTTGATGCACTCCGTTGGTTCGAAATTGTATTCTACATCTACAAGCCTAATCATTCCCCACAAATGTTTTGAAAAACGTCGACCGTGACTCGGTTTTTTTAGCACGTACTCCGTTGGTTCGAAATTGTATTCTACATCCACAAGCCTAATCATTCCCCACAAATGTTTTGAAAAACGTCGACCGTGACTCGGTTTTTTTAGCACGTACTTCAAACGTCCCAGATTTGGGTTTCCGAAGTAGGGTTCGATTTGAAGCACTCTTTTACTGTTTTGATGCACTCCGTTGGTTCGAAATTGTATTCTACATCTACAAGCCTAATCATTCCCCACAAATGTTTTGAAAAACGTCGACCGTGACTCGGTTTTTTTAGCACGTACTCCGTTGGTTCGAAATTGTATTCTACATCCACAAGCCTAATCATTCCCCACAAATGTTTTGAAAAACGTCGACCGTGACTCGGTTTTTTTAGCACGTACTTCAAACGTCCCAGATTTGGGTTTCCGAAGTAGGGTTCGATTTGAAGCACTCTTTTACTGTTTTGATGCACTCCGTTGGTTCGAAATTGTATTCTACATCTACAAGCCTAATCATTCCCCACAAATGTTTTGAAAAACGTCGACCGTGACTCGGTTTTTTTAGCACGTACTCCGTTGGTTCGAAATTGTATTCTACATCCACAAGCCTAATCATTCCCCACAAATGTTTTGAAAAACGTCGACCGTGACTCGGTTTTTTTAGCACGTACTTCAAACGTCCCAGATTTGGGTTTCCGAAGTAGGGTTCGATTTGAAGCACTCTTTTACACACTCTTTTACTGTTTTGATGCACTCCGTTGGTTCGAAATTGTATTCTACATCTACAAGCCTAATTATTCCCCACATATGTTCTGAAAAATGTCGACCGTGACTCGGTTTTTTTAACACGTACTTAAAACGTCCAAGATTTGGGTTTCCGAAGTAGGGTTCGATTTGAAGCACTCTTTTACTATTTTGATGCACTCCGTTGGTTAGAAATTGTATTCTACATCTACATGCCTAATCATTCCCCACAAATGTTCTGAAAAATGTCGACCGTGACTCGGTTTTTTTAGCACGTACTTCAAACGTCCCAGATTTGGGTTTCCGAAGTAGGGTTCGATTTGAAGCACTCTTTTACTATTTTGATGCACTCCATTGGTTAGAAATTGTATTCTACATCTACATGCCTAATCATTCCCCACAAATGTATTGAAAAACGTTGACCGTGACTCGGTTTTTTTAGCACGTACTTCAAACGTCCCAGATTTGGGTTTCCAAAGTAGGGTTACATTTGAAGCACTCTTTTACAGTTTTGATTCACTCCGGTTGTTCGAAATTGTATTCTACATCTACAAGCCTAATCATTCCCCACAAATGTGTTGAAAAACGTCGACCGTGACTCGGTTTTTTTAGCACGTACTTCAAACGTCCCAGATTTGGGTTTCTGAAGTAGGGTTCGATTTGAAACACTCTTTTACTGTTTTGATGCACTCCGTTGGTTCGAAATTGTATTCTACATCTACAAGCCTAATCATTCCCCACAAATGTGTTGAAAAACGTCGACCGTGTCTCGGTTTTTTTAGCACGTACTTCAAACGTCCCAGATTTGGGTTTCCAAAGTAGGGTTACATTTGAAGCACTCTTTTACAGTTTTGATTCACTCCGGTTGTTCGAAATTGTATTCTACATCTACAAGCCTAATCATTCCCCACAAATGTATTGAAAAACGTTGACCGTGACTCGGTTTTTTTAGCACGTACTTCAAATGTCCCAGATTTGGGTTTCCGAAGTAGGGTTCGATTTGAAGCACTCTTTTACTGTTTTGATGCACTCCGTTGGTTCGAAATTGTATTCTACATCTACATGCCTAATCATTCCCCACAAATGTGTTGAAAAACGTCGACCGTGACTCGGTTTTTTTAGCACGTACTTAAAACGTCCCAGATTTGGGTTTCTGAAGTAGGGTTCGATTTGAAGCACTCTTTTACTGTTTTGATGCACTCCGTTGGTTCGAAATTGTATTCTACATCTACAAGCCTAATCATTCCCCACAAATGTTTTGAAAAACGTCGACCGTGACTCGGTTTTTTTAGCACGTACTTCAAACGTCCCAGATTTGGGTTTCTGAAGTAGGGTTCGATTTGAAGCACTCTTTTACTGTTTTGATGCACTCCGTTGGTTCGAAATTGTATAATACATCCACAAGCCTAATCATTCCCCACAAATGTTTTGATAAACGTCGACTGTGACTCGGATTTTTTAGCGCGTACTTCAAACGTCCCAGATTTGGGTTTCCGAAGTAGGGTTCGATTTGAAGCACTCTTTTACTGTTTAGATGCACTTCGTTGGTTCGAAATTGTATTCTACATCTACAAGCCTAATATTCCCCACAAATGTTTTGAAAAACGTCGACCGTGACTCAATTTTTTTAGCACATACTTCAAACGTCCCAGATTTGGGTTTCCGAAGTAGGGTTCGATTTGAAGCATTCTTTTACTGTTTTGATGCACTCCGTTGGTTAGAAATTGATCGATCTTGCTTGTGGAGTGATTCATATCTCAAACAATGTTCTTGCCTTGAGATATTCGATCAACAAGATAATCCGAATCTTACTCCCCTTGTAGTGGTTCCTTTTCTTATCACTTTACCTCTTGAAAGAATAGTTTAACCCTAGTTTAAGAAGAATCGTTTAAAAGATAGAAAGGAAGCAAACAAAAAAATAGCTAGTGAACCTTTGAACCACTTTATTTATTGACCTGACCTTACTTCTTACTCGAATGATGATTTTCTTACAAGAGAAAGACGAAACAAATGAAAGAAAACCGTTCTCGAAGAAGCGTGACCAATAGAATAGGTTCCGGAAAGAAAAGAAAGGAGACCAAGGTTAATGAGGTAATCCCAGCTGCTTTACCTATTGATTCAAAGGTGAAGGAGAAAGAACCAAACCCCTCTTTCCTCGAATTAATAAGGAGTATTTCCTTCCTTAAATCCTACTATCCTCTTTCAGTCTTTCCTTCCTTCCTTTCTTAAATAAACCTGACGAAAAAGAATAAGAAGAAATGGACTAAAGCGAGGAGCAAAGACACCTTGTTTACGGTGAGTGAAAGAATATGAGAGTCACAAAAGAAGAAGAAAATGAAAGAAAAATGAAGTCTCATCCCTAACTAAACTAAATGATGATAACTTCGATCCTTTCCAGTCGAGCTGCTTCACACCTTTCTCTCTTCTCATAACCCAAAGGCATAAATTGATAGCTTCCTTCTCAAGTCACCCTTACATTATCACCAAGAAAAAGAGGAAGGGAATAGAATAGAGTCAAAGGTTCCGGTCAGTCAGGGAATAGAGTCAAAGGTTACGAATTGAATTCATTGAAAGCTCTCCTGTTTCGGATTGAATGAATTTACTCGACTATAAATAAAGGTTCTTCATATCGAGTGTTTGAATGATTTCTTATTCTTTTGTTTCCTATAAAAGAGTGAAATCCGTCTCATGAATCAGGAGTCTTGACTTGTTTACGAGGTTCAGGATTGAATAGGAACAAAATAAAGAGAAAGAGTTGTTCAATCCGGTTAGTCAGGGGAAGAAGAATTCATCTCTTTTCTTTTACCGAATGTAAAGGATAGGAAAATGAGTTTACCTCGTTCAAGAATCAATAGGTGTAGGAGTTCAGTGTAATTCATCTTGTTGAGTTGAGTCTTTCGTTTTGTCTTTATTTACAGTTAATAAATAGGAACAAGGAAGAACACAACGAGAATAGGTGATTGAGTAGTGAAGGAGAAAGACTACTATTTACTAAGTGAAAGAAGATCAGGGAATAGAGGGGAAGGATTAAGAATCAATCAATAGGTTCAAGAGTTTAGGAGAAGGTTCATGAGCTGATCTTTCTTTCTCTTCGTTTATAGGATTTAATCTGAGTTGACTCGACTGTTTTTGTTCAAGTTCAGGATTGAATGAATAAGGTAAATAGGGGAAGGGAATATCGGTTCAGGAAAAGAGTTTCGGTTCAGTCTTTGTTTATAGTTCAATCTGGTGAAGGATCATTAATGTTTCATTTTCTTCTTCAATCAATTCTCTTTTTTTTTTTTCTTTACTCTCCTATAAAGGTTAAGCCGCTGCAAGGAATTTCCTCTCCCTTCAAACATAGTAAAGGATAGATAGGGGAAGGAGTTCTAGATCATTAATAGGAGTGAGTAGGGAGATTGTAAAGGAGAGGGGCGACGAAGCAGCTCAACTCATAGAGGAATTCTCATCGTTTTCTTAGGTCTGAGAATAGGAATCTATTTGATGAAAGATTCTGGCTTTCGTGCTTGACTCAAGTCTTGATTGAGTAGTCATTTTTCGTAGTTACACAAAAAAAAGCATCGAGATTGAGAAGGAGCCGACTTCCGTGGAAAATTCAAACATTCTCAACCTTTCTTTTTTGCATATTCTCTCTACCCATTCAACCCCAGTGAAAGAAGAATCCCTCAGTTTACCTTGTAAAAGAGTTCCATCAGGTTCAGGAGAAGAGAAAGAAAGAATAGTGAAACCCCACCTAGTTCAATGAAAGAATCAATAGGGAGAGGCGAAGGAAGAAGTAAACTGAACATACCTACCGAAAGAATAAATAGGATAATTCCTCTTTCTTATAGAAGGGAGAGGAAAAGAGTGAAAGAATAGTCTGTGTTGGATAACTCACAATAACAGAAAGAAGGTAATATCAGGGCAGGGAAAAGAGAATGCATAAGGAGTCTTGACTTGTTTACGGGAGAAGAGAAAGAATGAATAAAAAGTGTTTACTGTTCCTTCAATCAAACAAAGGGCTACTTAACCAACCCATTTAACGAGTGAAAGAATAAACTAGGTGAAGGAGTTAAGGATAATTAATCTTGAGTCAAGCATAATAGAATTGAAGGAAAGAACAAAGAAAGATCAGTAGTTCAACCTGCCCGAGGGTACAAGAGAGGAAATTCATTAGCTACTTTACCAAAGAGTCAAAGAGTGAAAGAATAGTTCAACCCGAGCTCCATTAGTCAAAGAAAGGGGAAGGAGTAAGTAGACTAGGGAGAGGATCAAGAGAAGAAAAAGAATCAATAGGGGAAGGGGGAGTAAATGAATTGAATATGCTTTACCGAGTGAAAGACTGAATGAGTCAAAGAATAAATGGGGTCCCTGGTGAATGAGTAAGTAGCTCGAGGAGAAAGAGAAGTTAAAGTCAAGAATCCATAGGTGAAAGAAAGAAGGATTGAATATGCATGCTTTACCTTGTTCAATCAGGGACAAGTTGAAGGATCATTAATCGAGAGTTTCAATCACATTCCATTCATCTTTCCTTAAGATTCTCCCTGAACTATAAACTTGAATAAATAAGGAGTATTTCTCTTTGTTTATTGTTTCAGAAGTGAAGGGAATAGAGGTTTAGGGGAAGGCAGGTTCAGTAGCTCAACTGAGGAAAAGGAGAATGAATCGGAGAAGGGCCAAGCTGTGAGACCGAGTTTACTTTCTTCAATCCGGTCAGGTAGGGAATAGAGGAAAAGAGTGTTTGAAGGTTCAGTAGCTTAGGGAATAGAGGTTCAGGGGCATGCCAGTTCAGTTGCTCAACCGAAGAAAAGGAGAATGAATTGGAGAGGGGCCAAGTTGTGAGACCGAGTTACCTCCTTCAATCCGATCAAGCAGGGAATAGAGGAAAAGAGTGTTTGAAGGTTCAGTAGCTTAGGGAATAGAGGTTCAGGGGCATGCAGGTTCAGTAGCTCAGCCGAGGAAAAGGTTTTCTATTGAGTCTTTCCTTTCGATAATGAATAGGTGAAAGAATAAATAGGTTCAGGAGAATCTTGTTTGTTGAGTTTTGTCTTGACTTTCTTTTTCAGGATCAAGAGAAGAGAAAGAATAAAACACCTCACCTATTTACCAAGAATAAGAATGAAGAGAAAAAACGAAGAGCTAAGATTCCGAGTTTATAGTTAAAAAAGAAGGGAAGGTCATATCGGTTCAAGTTTAGGTTCTTCAAATAGCTTGATCGAGGGAAATAATAAATAGGTTCAGTAGTTCAGTCTCATTCTTCTTTCTTCTCATCCAGCCGCTTTACTTACCGAGTTCAAGAGTTCATTCAATCTGTCTCATTCTTGCTTCAATCTTTGTTTACAGTTCTGAAAGTGATTGAGAAAAGCCGAGGGGCAGAGACGAAGCCACTTTACCGAGTTGGAGAGGTGAAGGAGTAAGTAGCAGCTAATGAATTGATTCTCAAACTGTAAAGGAGTTAAGCTAATTCATTTATTCTTGTTTCGACTTTCCTTCCTATTCCAGTCAGAGTTTCATTCAGTACCTCCATGAATAGAGGTTCAGTAGTTCACTCTCATTCTTCTTTCGTCTTTCAAAGTTGCTAAGGGGAGTTCCATCAGGTTCAGGGGAAGGAGCGCAGCCACTTAACCGATAGGTTCCGGAAAAGAAAGAACACGGCGAGAATAGGGGATTGAGTTCAGGATTAAGAGTAGTTCAAGAATAAATAGGTGAGGGAGGTAAGAGAAGAAGAGTTGAAGTGAGTCTTTCAAAAGCAGAATCAAAGGAAAGAACAGAGAAAGAGTTCAATCAAACACCTATTCCATTTCCCTTGTTTACTGTGAATGAATAAAAAGGGACAAGAACGGAACAAGGAGCAAAGCGGCTCGACTGTAAAGGAGAGGAGCAAAGCGAACATTCAGCAAGCTAGTAGTTAAGGAGAATGAATTGAATATGCTAAACCTAGTTCAATCCGGGCAAATGAACTCAAATACCTAAAAAACATCCATTTTTCACGGGAAAGTATCAAAAAAAGAAAAAATGGTCTTTAAAGGCCTTTACTGTTCAAGAAGTAGAAGAGCGAGGAGAAGGAATGAAGGTGATATGTGGAAATCACTACAAGGGGAGTAAGATTCGAATTACTTTGTTGATTGAATATCTCAAGACAAGAACATTGTTTGAGATTCGAATCACTCCACAAGCAAGATCGATCATGTCTAGCTTGAATGATTCTTGTTGGTCAAATATCTCAAGACAAGAATACTTGATTGAGATTCGAATCACTCCACAAGCAAGATTGATCATGTCGAGATTGAATGATTCTCCATGCAACCTCTAAACTACATTGAATTGCAAAGAAACTTAGTCACTGGCTAAAGAAAAGCACAAATGCTCCTTTTACTCTATTTTCCAAGTCTACTTACAAATACAACATACATGACTTTATATAGCCTCAAAATGAAACTAAACGCATTTCAAGAGTTGTAACATTCATACTTAATGGCCATAATTAACCATTATGTAATTGTAACATAATGCAAATAAAAAGTCTTAAAATACATTAATGAAATACAATAACTCTAAATTGTAATCCACCCAAAATTTATAACAATCAAACTTCATTCTTCTTCAAAAAGACATGAATTGCAACATCTTTTGATAATTTTGACAACCTTTTCTTCACATTTTCATTGAAGTATATTGTATGATTGATGTCTTTTGGTTCATACCAGAAGGGGAAGGTGATAAGATAAGGAACCACTACAAGGGGAGTAAGATTCAGATTACCTTGTTGATCGAATATCTCATGGCAAGAACATTGTTTGAGATTCGAATCACTCTACAAGCAAGATCGATCATGTCTAGCTTGAATGATTCTTGTTGATCAAATATCTCAAACACTTGTTTGAGATTCAAATCACTCCACAAGCAAGATTGATCATGTCGAGCTTGAATGATTCTACATGCAACCTAAACTACATAGAATTGCAAATAAACTTAGTCGTTGGCTAAAGAAAGTAGAAATGCTCATTTTATCTATATTTTCCAAGTCTACTTACAAATACAACATGCATGGCTTTATATATCCTCAAAATGAAACTATTAAAGACATTCCAAGAGTTGTAACATTCATACTTAATGCCCATAATTAGCTATTATGTAATTGTAACCTAAAGTAAATAAAAAGTTTTAAAGTTGAATAACTCTAAATTACTCTAAATTGTAACCCACCCAAAATTTATAACAATCAAACTTCATTTGTCTTCAATGTGGCATGAATTGCAACATCTTTTGATAATTTTGACAACTTTTTCTTCACATCTTCATTGAAGTATATTGTATGATTGATGTCTTTTGGTTCATATCAGAAGGCGTTACATATAGTTCAGGTTCAGTGGCTAATGAATTGACTCTCCCGTAAAGTAAAGTAGCTCTTTGTTGAGTCTCCCTTCTTTCATTCATTTACTTGGACTGTAAAAGGTCATAGGGGTTCAGGGACGAAGCCACGAGACCTAGTGTTTGAGTTCAATCAGTCTAATGAATAAGGAGCTCAGTCTTAGTTTACATTTACAGTTCTGGAAGGAAGAGAATGAATAGAAGTAAGTAGCTCTCCTGTCCTTTTCCGGAGCTCTCCTGTCAAACAGTGAACTCCTTCAATAAGGAAATGGAATCCACTTTACCAACAGGTTCATACTCCTTCAATAAGGAAGTAAGTAGCCTGAAGTAGCTCAAGGCTAGAAAGGCAAGGTCAGGGAATAGAGTATAAGTAGCTCGACTGTAAAGGATTTCATCTTCATTTCCTCTCCTGTAAAGCTATTTTGCAGCTTACTCCTGAATTTCTTCCTTCCAGTTCTTGTTCATTCTCTTCTTCTTATTCTTCTTTCATTCTCTAAAGGTGTCTGATTCTTCTTCTTTCATTCATTTAACTTTACCTCGTTCAAGAGTGAAATCAGTCTCATTCTTGCTTGTTTCCTCTTTCCTTCTTATTTCGGATTGAATGAATAATCAATGGTCGTTCTTTCGTTATAAACTCGTTCCAGAAGTAGGATCAGGAGAAAGAATATGTTTGACCTCGTTAAAGAATCAATAGGTGAAGTAGTTTACCGTTCAAGAATCAATAGGGACAAGAACCGAACAAGGAAAGAAACTTCTCATCCAGCGACTTTACCTCCAGAAATAGGCAAGGGTTTCATTCAGTAGCCAAGGGAAGGTCATATCGTAGAGTCAAAGGTTCTTCTTCTAGCTTTACCGAGCGAGGGAAATCTGTCAATTGAGTGAAAGAAGGTGAATGTGTTTACCTTTCAAGAATCAATAGGTATAGGTTTAGGGAGAGTCAATTCATTAGATTAGCTACTTTACCTTGTAAAAGAAAGAAGGTGAATGAGTTCAGTTCGTAAACTCTAATGAGTCTTTCCTTCCTTAATGCAATAACTTTGGGTCATATCGGTGAAGGAGAATTTATCCCTTTTCTTACAGAGAAATCAGCTAAGGTAATAGAGGTTCATTAAGTCTCATGAATCTTGAGTATTGATCTTTGACAGTTAAAGAAAGGAGGTAAAAGAGTGAAAGAATAAAGAGGTGAAGGAAGAAACTGCATTCTCTTCCATCCTTCATGCCTTGTTTACCGTTCGAGAATAAATAGGGGCAGGTTCAGGTGAATGACCTTCTCTGTCTTTTCTTCTTGTTCTGGGATAAAGTCAATTCATTAGCTGTTTTACCTCCTTCAGGTCAGGTCATAGAGTCAAAGGTTACGGTCAGGGAATAAAGAGAGGAAAAGGTGAAACAGAGTTCAATCTCATGAATAAGGAGTATTTACATGAATAAGGAGTGTTTACAGTTTAATCCGGGAAAAGGTGAAGCCGTCATGCAAGGCAGGATTGAAGAGCTTAGTGGGAAACACTCAGGAAAGGAGAAGATCAGGGGATGTGCCCCCTCCGCCCCTTTTTACTAATAATAATGAAGGGCTTTGATGCTAGCAAGCACCCTTGTTGTTGTTGGGGAGTATTGTTAGTCTTATATATAATAAGCTCCCCTTTCTCTAATAATAAGATAAGACTATTCAGCCCTTCCTTCAATATGGTTTGGCTTGCCCCTTGTATAGGTTGGAGCTATGAAGCTGACCTTCTTATTATAATAAGGGTAGTAAAGGGTTCAACTTGCTGCTCGCTTTTTTCTCGCTTCCAAGAGGCCAAGGGATTGGATTTTACCTATGATCAAATCAGTGGGCTACCATAGTTGACTTCTTCGTGGTGTTGTTGAAAGCGAATTTGGAAGTAGGCCTCGGTATGGTGGAGGTGGTGCCGTGAAGATCTAGGAGTGTGAGCAGTACGAGCTGAAAGTCTCCCATACTGTTTGGAGGGTGGGGGCATAGATGCCAAACAAACCTGGCCCCTATCTATTGTCGTAGAAGCAATTCCTAGGAAAGATTATGGTTCTCGGGTATCCAATCAATTAATCCCCAAAAATGGGGAAGCTTAAGCAGAAATGAAAGGGTAAGGTGAGGGATAAGGGGGGAAGCCCCTAAATTGAAAGGCTTCCCTTGCTCGCTCTAACGCTCGTTTATACGACAGCGAGTAGAGTGCATAAGCCCCTTTAGAGATAGGGGGGAGTAGTACACCAGGTCCTAAGTCAAGAACGAAACGAGCCTTTTTTACGAACTTTAGAGATAGGGGCGACCTCGTCTTGCCTGCTTTTGGCGAAACTTAACTAACACACTAGATAATCGGCATTCTTTTATGGTAGGAATAAGTCATGAGCAATAGCGAAGCCAAGCCGAATAAAGGCGAGCAACCCAACTAGCAATAGCAAACAGCCTACTTATAGCCTTTTTTTTCCCCTTACTTACTCCTTATTCTCTCTCTTCTTTACAAGCTTACAAAATGGAACTGATGAACCTTTTCCTCAGCTCAGCTCAAAAGGCAAGGGGAATGAATTCGAGAACTTGATTAACATTGAAAGATATGTGTACCAAACAAGCAATATGCTGATTGATGTACCAGCCAAGCCAGCTCGATCGGGATATTTTATTGGATAGAGAAGAACAACAGATTGAACCAGACAGGACAACCGGGAAGGGAAGCCTGACATAGATATTGATTTGAACAAAGAAACTCAAATCAAACCGGTACCAGAAACCAAAGAAGAGATGGAATTCCATATTGAACAGATGACTGACCTACAATAAGACGAAAATCTCATTCCTAATTGTTGGGTTTTATGTCCTAAAACTCATAGTTTGTAAACAAAAACATATTCTATTTTCAATAAAGTTATTATTGTTGTTTATTCAGTAAAGATTGTTATTGAATAAAATGAACTTTACGATCATTAATCTAAATCCAATAAACTAAGAACACTCTAGCTATAGTATGATTACTTGAACTATTTGTAGAGACATAAGAGTTGATCAAGTTTAAGTATATAGTCAAAATGATCTATAGTATAAGGATAAGGCCGAGTACCTTATTCTGGGGACACTATGGATGCGGCCCACTTTTGTATATGATATAAACAATGTGATCACTAAAATTGTACATGTGGAGACATGTGAGAGGGGGCGTCCTATGCAATGAGTATTGCATAAGATCGGACCATGAAGAAAATCACTCTCACTTTATAATGACGTTTACATTTGAGACTGATTTTCTTTTCATTCGATGAACTAGGTAACTCGATCTTAATCCTGAGCTAACCATAAACTTCTGTTTATTCGGAATTATCCTTAGATTTGCATAGGTGAGAGTGGCTCAAGTTCGCCGACTCAATAGGCCTCCCATTTCAGGGGTAAGACTAGGTAAATGGTTGGGGACGTGAGGTACAAGATGAAATTCACTCCTACCCACTTTTAGGGATAGAAGAGAGGTAGTTCCCTTAAGTACTGACTTCAGGTCTTGAACAAGAGGCCCCACTCACTCATTGGCCTGAGAGGGATTTGTTTACTGGTTGGACCACAAACCAATTGTTCATAAGAGGATTAGTGGGACATAAGAAACAAGAAGTAACTTCAATGGTAAAACGACTAATTGACCCAACTCTAGTTACGAACAACCAGTGAACGATCGACTTACTAATCATGGTTATATCAAATGGACAGAAATATATCTATAGTGAGAGGAGTGCAACTACTAGGCTATAGTGGAATGTCCTAATGGTTAACGAATGTTGGTTAACAAGATTAATGAGTTTAACCGGTTAATCTTAGATCGTTGGAGCACATGATCTATAGGTCCATTAGGTCCCTCTACTAACACATATCAGACTAAACCATAGAACAGTGTGACGAATGAGTTTGAAGTGTTCGAATTCAAATTAGGGAGAATGCGCTACATATATACGATATATTTAACCGCATTTTTGTTTTATTTACGAATTAAACAAAAAAAAAAAAAAAGAGAATCTGAGATATTTAAATAAGATTTAATATCTTAATCAAATATGTGTCGGAATTAATTTGGATTGTCATTTGAATTAATATTAAATATTAATTAAATAGTTTAATTAACCATTTAATATTACTTTAATTTGAAATTAATAATTCAAATTGGTTGTTGAATCAAAATGAAGAAAGTCAAAATGTTGTCTTCATTTAATGGAAAAATTCATGTTAGTGGAATTTTGAGGTGTCAAAATTTGGTTTAACCAAACTTGCATGCTTGCCAAATAAATTTGAGTGAAATTTTGAGTGTCAAAATTTGGTTAACTCAAGCATGCATGCTTGCCACGTAACCCAAACATTTGAGTGAAATTTTGAGTGTCAAAATTTGGTGATCTCAAATTTGCATGAACATGCAAACATGACTTTATAAATAGAGTGATCATAATACATGAAAGTTCTTATTGTTGGTGAAAAACCTTGAGAAAAGCCTCTCACAAACACTCTCTTCATATATACAAAATCCCTCCCAAGTTTAGAAACTCACCGGATTCCACAATCCCGTTCTAAGGTTGGAGGATAGTGGAGAAGACACTAGTGGTGGTTCGAAACCGGTTCATGAGGAAAAAGGAATTTGAACTACAAAAGGTTAGTATTCAAGCTCATTAAGTTTTAATACTTATGAACATGTTAGTTATTTACTATAATTGATGTTCTAAAAGTGCCTAAGATCCAAATTGCTTCCGCATTTGTTATATTAACACCTTCACTAATTCCATTCTCTAAGACGAACTAATGACTTATTATACAGGCACGCATGAAAGACGAGCAAAAAACGATGAATTGCCTTAAAAAAATGTCCCAGTCAACCACTTATGATGACTAATTGAACTCGATAAAGCTGCTTTGGAAGATAGGAATGACGTTCTTTCTTATCAATTTCGATTCTTTCTTTTTCTATTTCCTCTTTCATTTGATTCTGAGATTACCTCATTCCCTTCTTTCTGTAGGTCAGGATCAACAAGATTGTTTGGTTGGCTGGAAGTTGACGGATCCACTTGAAAGAAGAACGCAACGAATTGAATGATGAATGATCAGGAAGGGCTGGACCACTCTTAGTTGACCGAGGGCTCTACTTCTCTTCCCAAGCTCATGGACTCTGTTTATAGAGGGAACGAATCGACTACAGAGAACAATCAAGCTCGAATTCCCCTTTGGAAAGGAAGAATGTGGACAAATGGAACCAAAGAGGAGGTCTCCCTGCTTAGCGCAGGCTGCATTGGACCCCTAGATCATGAAGAAGGTGTCCCCTACACCGGACAAGAATCTCCCAATTGGGAACCACAAATAAAAGTGATTACCAATGGCTGGTTGAGCTCAAGCTCTTGCTTCTTGGTCACCACGGAAGTAGAACCAAAGCGATGAGGGCCCAGACCTTAGTTGTTCTATACCTTATAGGAGAAGGGTTCAAGTACCCATTCGAGTATTAAGTAGAATATTAGCCTGGAAATGCAACTTGATAAGGTAAGGAACCACTACAAGGGGAGTAAGATTCAGATTACCTTGTCGATCGAATATCTCAAGACAAGAACATTGTTTGAGATTCGAATCACTCCACAAGCAAGATCAATCATGTCTAGCTTGAATGATTCTTGTTAATCAAATATCTCAAGACAAGAACACTTGATTGAGATTCGAATCACTCCACAAGCAAGACTGATAATGTCGAGCTTGAATGATTCTACATGAAACCTAAACTACATAGAATTGTAAAGAAACTTAGTCATTGGCTAAAGAAAAGCACAAATGCTTCTTTTACTATATTTTTCAAATTTGCTTACAAATACAACGTAAATGGCTTTATATAGCCTAAAAATAAAACTATTAAAGGCATTCCAAGAGTTGTAACCTTCATACTTTATGGCTATAATTAGCCATTATGTAAATGTAACCTAAAGTAAATAAAATGTCATAAAATACAATAACTCTAAATTACTCTCAATTATAACCCACCCAAAATTTATAACAATCAAACTTTATTCTTCTTCAATGTGGCATGAATTGAAACATCTTTTGATAATTTTGACAAGCTTTTCTTCACACTTCGTTGAAGTATATTGCAAAGATTGTTGATTCGGATTACCTTGTTGATCGAATATCTCAATACAAGAACATTGTTTGAGATTAGAATCACTCCACAAGCAAGATTGATCGTGTCGAGCTTGAATGATTCTACATGCAACCTGAACTACATAAAATTGCAAAAAAAACTTAGCCATTGGCTAAGCAAATGCTTCTTTTACTATATTTTCCAAGTCTCCCTTACGAATACAACATAAATGGCTTTATATAGCCTCAAAATGAAACTGTTAAAGGCATTCCAAGAGTCGGTAACATTCATACTTAATGACCATAATTAGCCATTATGTAAATGTAACATAAAGTAAGTAAAATGTCTTCAAATACAATAATCTAAATTACTTTAGATTGTAACCCACCCAAAATTTATAACAATCAAACTTTATTCTTCTTTAATGTGGCATGAATTGAAGCATCTTTCGATAATTTTGACAACCTTTTCTTCACGTCTTTATTGAAGTATATTGTATGATTGATGTCTTTTGGTTCATATCATTCTTCATTTCTTCAAGAGGATTCGTCCTCGAATCTATTTGTGAAACTTTGCTGCAAAAAGTAAGTTATGGAAATACAAAGGACCTCACAACACTCTCTCACGTGTATACACTCAAGGAATTTTAGGCCACTCTGTTTGCACTCACGTACACAAACGAAGCTCTCATTCTCCACCTCTCAAATTTTTTAGTGGAGCCGAGATTGGATTTTTTATTCTGGGTTGATTAAGAACTATAAAGATAAAAACAAATTAAAAAGAAATGCAAATGAAACATATATCAGATCTTGACCCTGAAGCTCTGATACCAAATGATATGATAAGGAACCACTAGAAGTGGAGTAAGATTCTGATTACCTTGTTGATCGAATATCTCAAGACAAGAACATTGTTTGAGGTTCGAATCACTCCACAAGCAAGATCGATCGTGTCGAACTTGAATGATTCTTGTTGATTAAATATCTCGAGGCAATAACACTTGATTGAGATTCGAATCACTCCACAAGTAATATTGATCATGTCGAGTTTGAATGATTCTACATTCGACCTAAACTACATATAATTGCAAAGAAACTTAGCTATCGGCTGAACAAGAGCACAAATGCATCTTTTACTATATTTTCCAAGTCTCCCTTACGAATACAACATAAATGGCTTTATATAGCCTCAAAATGAAACTATTAAAGGCATTCCAAGAGGCGGTAACATTCATACTTAATGACCATAATTAGCCATTATGTAAATGTAACCTAAAGTAAATAAAATGTCTTAAAATACAATAACTCTAAATTACTCTAAATTGTAACCCACCCAAAATTTATAACAATCAAACTTCATTCTTCTTCAATGTGGCATGAATTGAAGCATCTTTCGATAATTTTGACAACCTTTTTCTTCACGTCTTCATTGAAGTATATTCTATGATTGATGTCTTTTGGTTCATATCATTCTCCATTTCTTCAAGTGGATTCGTCCTTGAATCTATTTGTGAAACTTTGCTGCAAAAAGTTATGGAAATAAAAAGGACCTCACAACACTCTCTCACGTGTATACACTCAAGGAATTTTACCACTCTGTTTGCACTCATGTACACAAATGAAACTCTCATTCTCACCTCTCAAATTTTTTAGTAGAGCCGAGATTGGATTTTTTATTCTGGGTCGATTAAATAACTATAAAGATAAAAACAAATTGAAAAGAAACGCAAAGGAAACATATATCTGATCTTGAGCCTGAAGCTCTGATACCAAAGGATATGATAAGGAACCACAACAAGGGGAGTAAGATTCGGTTTACCTTGTTGATCGAATATCTCATGACAAGAACATTGTTTGAGGTTCGAATCCCTCCACTAGTAAGATCGATCGTGTCTAGCTTGAGTGATTCTTGTTGATCAAATATCTCGAAGCAAGAACACTTGATTGAGATTCGAATCACTCCACAAGCAAGATTGATCATGTCGAGCTTGAATGATTCTATAGGCAACCTAAACTACATAGAATTGCAAAGAAACTTAGCCATTGGCTAAACAAATGCTTCTTTTACTATATTTTCCAAGTCTCCCTTACGAATACAACATAAATGGCTTTATATAGCCTCAAAATGAAACTATTAAAGGCATTCCAAGAGGCGGTAACATTCATACTTAATGACCATAATTAGCCATTATGTAAATGTAACCTAAAGTAAATAAAATGTCTTAAAATACAATAACTCTAAATTACTCTAAATTGTAACTCACCCAAAATTTATAACAATCAAATTGATGGTGTAAATATAACACATGCGGAAGCAATTTGGATCTTAGGCACTTTTAGAACATCAATTATAGTCAATTAGCTAGCATGTTCATAAGTATTAAAACTTAATGAGTTTGAATACTAACATTTTGTAGTTCAAATTTCTTTTTCCTCACGAACCGGTTTCGAACCACCACTAGTGTCTTCTCTACTATCCTCTCGCCTTAGAACGGGATTGTGGAATCCGTTGAGTGACTAAACTTGGGAGGGATTTTGTATATATGAAGAGATTGTTTGTGAGAGGTTTTTCTCAATGTTTTTCACCAAGAAGAAGACCTTTCATGTATTATGATCACTCTATTTATAGAGTCATGTTTGCATGTTCATGCATATTTGAGATCACCAAATTTTGACACTCAAAATTAAACTCAAATGTTTGAGATTATGTGGCTAGCATGCAAGTTTGAGTTAACCAAATTTAGACACTCAAAATTCCAATCAAATTTGTGGGGTTTATTTGGCAAACATGCAAGTTTGGTTAAACCAAATTTTGACACCTTAAAATTCCACTAACATAGATTTTTCCATTAAATGAAGTCAACATTTTTTCATTAATTAAACTATTTAATTAATATTTAATATTATTTCAAATGTCAATCCCAATAAATTCTGACACATATTTGATTAAGATATTTAAATAGATTTAAATATCTCATAGTCTCTCTTTTTGTTTAATTCGTAAATAAAACAAAAATGCGGTTAAATATATCGTATATATGTAGTGCATTCTCCCTAATTTGAATTCGAACACTTCGAACTCACTCGTCACACTCTTCTATGGTTTAGTCCGATATGAGCTAGGAGAGGGACCTAATGGACCTATAGATCATGGGCTCCAACGATCCAAGATTAACTGGTTAAACTCATTAACCTTGTTAACCAACATTCGTTAACTACTAGGACACTCCACTATAGCCTTGTAGTCACTTCCCTCACTATAGATATATTTCTGTCCATTTGATATAACCATGATTAGTAAGTCCATCCTTCACAGGTTGTTCGTAACTAGAGTTGGGTCAATTTACCGTTTTACCCCTAAAGTTACTTCTTGTTTCTTATGTCTCACTAATCCTCTAATGAACAATTGGTTTGTGGTCCAACTAGTAAACCAAATCCCTCTCATGCCAATGAGAGGGTGGGGCCCCTTGTTCAAGACCTGAAGTCAGTACTTAAGAGAACTACCTCTCTTCTATCCCTAAAAGTGAGTAGGAGTAAATTCCATCTTGCACCCCACGTCCCCAGCCATTTACCCAGTCTTACCCATGAAATTGGAGGCCTATTGATTCGGCAAACTTGAGCCACTCTCACCCATGAAAATCTAAGGATAATTCCGAATAAACAGGAGTTCATGGTTAGCTCAAGATTAAGATCGAGTTACGTAGGTCATCGAATGAAAAGAAAATCATTCTCAATAGTAAATGACATTATAAAGTAAGAGTGATCTTCAAGGTTCGATCTTATGCAATACTCATTGCATAGGACGCCCCCACTCGCATGTCTCCACATGTACAATTTTAGTGATCACATTGTTTATATCAAATACAAAAGCGGGCCGCACTCATTGCATAGGACGCCCCCACTCACATGTCTCCACATGTACAATTTTAGTGATCACATTGTTTATATCATATACAAAAGCGGGCCACATTCATAGCCGTATCCTTATACTATAGATCATTTTGACTATATACTTGAACTTGATCAACTTTTATCTCTTTACATATAGTTCAAGTAATCATACTATAGCCAGAGTGTTCTTAGTTTATTGGATTTAGATTAATGATCGTAAAGTTCACTTTATTCCATAACAATTTTTACTGAATAAACAACAATAATAACTTTATTGAAAATAAAATATGTTTTTGTTTACAAACTATGAATTTAAGGACATAAAACTCAACACAAACTTCATTCTTCTTCAGTGTGGCATGAATTGAAACATCTTTCGATAATTTTGACAACCTTTTCTTCACATCTTCATTGAAGTATATTGTATGATTGATGTCTTTTGGTTCATATCATTCTCCATTTCTTCAAGAGGATTCGTCCTCGAATCTATTTCTGAAACTTTGCTGCAAAAAATAAGTTATGGAAATACAAAGGACCTCACAACACCCTCCCATGTGTATACACTCCAGGAATTTTAGGCCACTTTGTTTGCACTCATATACACAAATGTAGCTCTCATTCTCACCTCTCAAAGTTTTAGTAGAGCCGAGATTGGATTTTTTAGTCTGGGTCGATTAAAAACTATAAAGATAAAAACAAATTGAAAAGAAACGTAAAGGAAACATATATCCGATCTTGAGCCTGAAGCTCTGATATCAAATGATATGATAAGGAACCACTACAAGGGGAGTAAGATTCAGATTACCTTGTTGATCGAATATCTCAAGACAAGAACATGGTTTGAGGTTGAAATCACTCCACAAGCAAGATCGATCGTGTCGAGCTTGAGTGATTCTTGTTGATCAAATATCTCGAGGCAAGAACACTTGATTGAGATTCGAATCACTCCACAAGCAAGATTGATCATGTCGAGCTTAAATGATTCTACATGCAACCTAAACTACATAGAATTTCAAAGAAACTTAGCCATTGGCTAAAAAGAAATCTTCTTTTACTATTTTTTCCAAGTCTCCCTTACGAATACAACATACATGGCTTTATATAGCCTCAAAATGAAACTATTAAAGGCATTTCAAGAGACGGTAACATTCTTACTTAATGACCATAATGATGGTGTTAATATAACAAATGCGGAAGCAATTTGGATCTTTGGCACCTTTAGAACATCAATTATAGTAAAACTTAATGAATTTGAGTACTAACCTTTTGTAGTTCAAATTCCTTTTTCCTCACGAACCTGTTTCGAACCACCACTAGTCTCTTCTCCACTATCCTCCGGCCTTAGAACGGGATTGTGGAATCCGATGAGTGACTAAACTTGGGAGGGATTTAGTATATATTAAGAGAGAGCTTTTGAGAATTTTCTCAAGGTCTTTTTCAATGAGATCACCAAATTTTGACACTCAAAATTCCACTTAAATGTTTGGGATTATGTGGCAAGCATGCATGTTTGAGTTAACCAAATTTTGACACTCAAAATTCCACTCAAACTTGTGGTGTTTATTTGGCAAGCATGCAAGTTTGGTTAAACCAAATTTTGACACCTCAAAATTCCACTAACATGGATTTTTCCATTAAATGAAGTTAAATTTTTTGACTTTTTTCATTCTAATTCAACAATTAATTTGAATAATTAATTTCAAATTAAAGTAACATTAAATAATTAATTAAACTATTTAATTAATATTCAATATTAATTCAAATGCCAATTCCAATTAATTCCGACACATAATTGATTAAGATATTTAAATCTTATTTAAATATCTCAAATTCTCTCTTTTTGTTTAATTCGTAAATAAAACAAAAATGCAGTTAAATATATCGTATATATGTAGCGCATATTCCCTAATATGAATTCAAACACTTCGAACTCACTCGTCACACTCTTCTATGGTTTAGTCCGATATGAGCTAGCAGAGGGATCTAATGGACCTATAGATCATGGGCTCCAACGATCCAAGATTAACTGGTTAAACTCATTAACCTTGTTAACCAACATTCGTTAACTACTAGGACACTCTACTATAGCCTAGTAGTTGCACTCCCCTCACTATAGATATATTTCTGGTCATTTGATATAACCATGATTAGTAAGTCGATCGTTCACTGGTTGTTCGTAACTAGAGTTGGGTTAATTAGTTGTTTTACCATTGAAGTTACTTCTTGTTTCTTATGTCCCACTAATCCTCTTATGAACAATTGGTTTGTGGTCCATCCAGTAAACAAATCCCTCTCAGGCCAATGAGTGAGTGGGGCCTCTTGTTCAAGACCTGAAGTCAGTACTTAAGGGAACTACCTCTCTTCTATCCCTAAAAGTGGGTAGGAGCGAATTCCTTCTTGCACCCCACGTCCATAGCTATTCACCCAGTCTTACCCCTGAAATGGGAGGCCTATTGAGTCGGTGAACTCGAGCCACTCTCACCCATGCAAATCAAAGGATAATTCCGAATGAACATGAGTTCATGGTTAGCTTAGGATTAAGATCGAGTTACCTAGGTCATCGATTGAAAAGAAAATCAGTCTCAATAGTAAACGACATTATAAAGAGAGAGTGATTTTCTTCATGGTTGATCTTATGCAATACTCATTGCATAGGACGGCCCCACTCACATGTCTCCACATGTACAATTTAGTGATCACATTGTTTATATCATATACCAAAGTGAGCCGCATCCATAGTGTCCCCAGAATAAGGTACTCAGCCTTATCCTTATACTATAGATCATTTTGACTATATACTTGAACTTGATCCACTTTTTTGTCTCTACA
The DNA here is from genome assembly GCF_002738345.1 of Cucurbita maxima. Taxonomy (NCBI): domain Eukaryota; kingdom Viridiplantae; phylum Streptophyta; class Magnoliopsida; order Cucurbitales; family Cucurbitaceae; genus Cucurbita; species Cucurbita maxima. The sequence goes on along the minus strand of NW_019272073.1, from coordinate 746,481 downwards.
TGTAGTTCAAGTAATCATACTATAGCCAGAGTGTTCTTAGTTTATTGGATTTAGATTAATGATCATAAAGTTCACTTTATTCAATAACAATCTTTACTGAATAAACATCAATAATAACTTTATTGAAAATAGAATATGTCTTTGTTTACAAACTATGAGTTTTAGGACATAAAACCAACAAACTCCCACTTGGACTAAAACTCCAGTGGGATTTTATAACGTTGAGTAGAGAGAGACATAATACAATAAACTAGGGCATCACATATTCATGCCTTTTCTCCCACTTGCCCTAGATTACATAACTCGTAGTCATAGACTCATTAGGTGCCCTTCAAAGACTTTAGCCGTGAGGGGCTTTGTAAATGGATCAGCAATGTTGTGCTCCGAAGCTATCAGTGTGACGATCACATCTCCTCGTTGCACAATCTCTCTTATGAGATGATATTTGCGCTCAATATGTTTTCCTCGCTTATGGCTTCTTGGTTCTTTCGAATTTGCAACTGCTCCACTGTTATCACAATAAAGAGTGACAGGAAGATGCATATTTGGAACGACTTCCGAATCAGTTAAGAACTTCCTAAGCCATACAGATTCTTTCATTGCTTCACAAGCAGCAACAAACTCAGCCTCCATGGTGGAATCAGCAATGCAACCTTGCTTTATGCTTCTCCATATTATTGTTCCTCCGCTCAGAGTGAAGACAGATCCTGATATCAATTTCCTTGAATCTACATCGGTCTGAAAATTTGAGTCAGTGTACCCTATAAGGATCAGATCCTTAGCACCGTACATTAGCATATAGTCCCTCGTTCTCCTAAGATACTTGAGGATATTCTTAACGACAGTCCAATGAGCACGTCCCGGATTGGACTGATATCTGCTGACAATTCCCACAGCATAGCATATGTCAGGTCTGGTACATAACATGACATACATCAGACTACCGACTACTGATGCATAGGGAATGTGTCTCATATCCTCAATTTCTTGAGGTGTCTTAGGACTTTGTTCCTTCGACAAATGAACTCCATGCCTGAAAGGTAATAATCTTTTCTTGGAGTCCTGCATCTTATATCGAATAAACATTTTGTCGATATACGATTCCTGAGACATTGGTAGTGTTTTGTTCTTGCGATTCCGAACAATTTGGATTCCAAGAACAAACTGAGCCTCTCCCAAATCTTTCATTTGAAATTGTGTCGCTAGCCAATGCTTAATGTCAGTAAGAAATCCCACATCATTCCCAATGAGTAGAATATCGTTAACGTACAACACTAGGAAAGCTACTATAGAGTTGACTATCCTTTTATAAACACAAGGTTCGCCAACATTCTGTTTAAAGCCATAAGATTTGATCGCGGTATCAAACTTTATATTCCAAAATCGAGATGCTTGCTTCAACCCATAAATGGATCTTTTAAGCTTACAAACCCTATGCTTGTGATCCTGTTCAATGAACCCCTCTGGTTGAGCCATATAGATACTCTCTTCAAGATTGCCGTTTAGAAAGACTATCTTAACATCCATTTGCCAAATTTCATAATCATAAAAAAGTGGGAATAGAAGAGAGTATTCTAATCGATTTAAGCATAACAACAGGAGAGAAGGGTTCTTGGGTATAACCCTTTGCTACAAGTCGAGCTTTGAAGGTTTGTACCTTACCGTTTTGGTCTCGTTTCCTCTTATAGATCCATTTGCAACCACTAGGTTTTACCCCATCTGGTTGATCTACAAGTTCCCAGACTTAATTGAAGTACATTGACTCCATTTCAAGATTCATGGCTTTGATTCACTGATCTCTATCTTCATCATTCATTGCCTGTTTATAGGTCAATGGATCCTCAACGCCATCATCAGGTATGATGACTTGAGTTTCTGCGAAACCCAAGTAACGATCGGGTTGAGTTATAACTCTTCCACTATGTCGAGGCATTCTCAACTCTTGAGAAGGATGAGATTGACCAAAAGTGTCAGCTCCATCAACAACTCTTGTTGTAGGACCAGCTTGATCAACAACTCTTGTTGTATTATCAGTAGCTTCTTTAGAAATCTCACTTAATACTAGTTTGCTGCGAGGTTGATGATTTCTTACGTGGTCTTCCTCTAAGAATGTAGCGTTTGTTGATACAAACACTCTATTTTCTTGAGGGTCATAAAACAAACCACCTTTCATCTCTTTGGCGTATCCTACGAATAGACATAATTTTGAACGACGTTCTAATTTCTTGGGGTTTTTCAACAACACATGTGCTGGACATCTCCAAATTCTAAAGTGATGTAAACTACCTTTACGCCTTTTCCATAACTCATAAGGTGTTTCTAAACACTCTTAGTAGGAACCATGTCAAAATGTATGTGGCAGTCTCCACTGCATATCCCCAAAACGGATCAGGTAATTGAGCGAAACTCATCATAGACTGAACCATGTCTAATAGAGTTCTATTTCTTCTTCTGATACACCATTTTGTTGAGGCATACCAGGGGCTGAGAGTTGGGACCTTATTCTTAGCCAATACATCAGATATGCTGGCTAGAATGTACACTCGGGCTTTGTCAATTGCCTTTATCCATCTGTCCTACGCATCCCGAACTGTTCGGTTTGCATTTGAGCTGGGGTTTGGAGGACATTTCTCAGTTAAAACAAACCTTAAATCATCAATTACCAGTATTGTGTTTAGGTTTGATTTTCAAGTTGCATAATTGTCGCCGTTTAATTTCTCAGAAGCGAGTAATTGTACTATTGAGTTTGTCATGCTGTGATATAAAGAAAATTCTATAAGTGATTAAGATCGAGTTACCTAGGTCATCGAATGAAAACAAAATAAGTTTCAACAATAAACAACGTTATAAAGAGAGAGTGATTTTCTTCATGGTCCGATCTTATGCAATACTCATTGCATAGGATGCCCCCACTCACATGTCTCCACATGTACAATTTAGTGATCACATTGTTTATATCATATACAAAAGTGGGCCGCATCCATAATGTCCCCAGAATAAGGTACTCGGCTTATCCTTATACTATAGATCATTTTGACTATATACTTGAACTTGATCCACTTTTATGTCTCTACATATAGTTCAAGTAATCATACTATGGCTAGAGTGTTCTTAGTTTATTGGATTTAGATTAATGATCGTAAAGTTCACTTTATTCAATAACAATCTTCATTGAATAAACTTCAATAATAACTTTATTAAAAATAGAATATGTCTTTGTTTACAAACTATGAGTTTTATGACATAAAACTCAACAAACTCCCACTTGGACTAAAACTCCAGTGGGGTTTTACAACGTTGAGTAGAGAGACAGACATAAATACAATAAACTAGGGCATCACATACTAGTGTCTTTTCTCCCACTTGCTCTAGATTACATACTCGTAGTCCTAGACTCACTAGGTGCCCTTCAAACACTTTAGCCGTGAGGGGCTTTGTAAATGGATCAACAATGTTGTGCTCTGAAACTATCTGTGTGATGATCACACTCCTCTTTGCACAGTCTCCCTTATGAGATGATATTTGCGCTCAATATGTTTTCCTCGCTTATGGCTTCTTGGTTCTTTTGAATTTGCAACTGCTCCCCTGTTATCACAATAAAGAGTGACGGGAAGATGCATATTTTGAACGACTTGCAAATCAGTTAAAAACTTCCTAAGCCATACAGATTCTTTCGCTGCTTCACAATGCAACCTTGCTTTATGCTTCTTCATAATATTGCTCCTCCGTTCAGAGTGAAGACAGATCCTGATGTCGATTTCCTCGAATCTACATCGGTTTGAAAATCTGAGTCAGTGTACCTTGTAAGGATCAGATCCTTAGCACCGTACATATAGTCCCTCATTCTCCAAAGATACTTGAGGATATTCTTAACGGCAGTCCAATGAGCACATCCCAAATTGGACTGATATCTGTTGACAATTCCCACAGCATAGCATATGTCGGGTCAGGTACACAACATGGCATACACCAGACTACCGACCGCTGATGCGTAGGGAATGTGTCTCATATTCTCAACTTCTTGAGGTGTCTTAGGATTTTGTTCCTTCGACAAATGAACTCCATGCCTGAAAGGTAATAATCCTTTCTTGCAGCAAGATCAGTAGGAAATTTAAAGTTGTTTTTTGGAGATAGATTCGTTACATTAGATAATGTACTTTTTGTTCGTGAAATGAAAAGAAATCTAATATCTATCTCTTGTTTATTAGAACAGTTGTATAAAGTATCTTTTGAAATTAATGAAGTGTTCATTTTCAAAAGAGATATTCATATTTGTTCTGCAAAACTAGAAAACAACTTATATATGTTAAAACCGAGCGAAACAAAAGCCATTTTAAATACCGAGAAGTTTAAAACAACTAAAACTCAAAATAAACGACAAAAGATTTCTTCTAATACCTACCTTTGGCACTTAAGACTAGGCCACATTAATCTCTATAGGATTGAGAGATTGGTTAAAAGAGGAATTCTAAATAAGTTAGAAGACAACTCTTTACCTCCATGTGAGTTATGTCTTGAGGGTAAAATGACTAAACGATCGTTTTCCGAGAAAGGTTATAGAGCCAAAGAAACTTTAGAAATCGTGCATACATATCTCTGTGGTCCAATGAATGTCAAAGCACGAGGAGGGTATGAATGTTTCATCAGTTTTATTGATGATTATTCAAGGTATGGCTATCTTTACCTAATGCGTCACAAGTTCGAAGCTCTTGAAAAATTCAAAGAGTATAAGACTGAGGTTGAGAATCTATTAGGTAAAACTATTAAAACACTTCGATCAGATCGAGGAGGAGAGTACATGGACTTAAGATTTCAGAACTATATGATAGAAAATGGAATAAGGTCTCAACTCTCAGCCCCTGGTATGCCTCAACAAAATGGTGTATCAGAAAGAAGAAATAGAACTTTGTTAGACATGGTTCGGTCTATGATGAGTATCGCTCAATTACCCTATCCGTTTTGGGGTGCAATGGAGACTGCTACATACATTTTGAACATGGTTCCTACTAAGAGTGTTTCAGAAACACCTTATTAGTTTTGGAAAGGGCGTAAAGGCAGTTTACGTCACTTCAGAATTTGGGGATATCCAGCACATGTGTTGTTGCAAAACCCCAAGAAATTAGAACATCGTTCAAAATTATGTCTATTCGTAGGATACCCCAAAGAGACAAAAGGTGGTTTGTTTTATGACCCTCAAGAAAATAGAATGTTTGTATCAACCAACGCTACATTCTTAGAGGAAGACCACGTAAGAAATCATCAACATCGCAACAAACTAGTATTAAGTGAGATTTCTAAAGAAGCTACTAATAAAACAACAAAAGTTGTTGATCAAGCTGGTTCTTTAACAAGAGTTGTTGATGGAGCTGACACTTCTGGTCAATCACATCCTTCTCAAGAGTTAAGAATGCCTCGACGTAGTCGGAGGGTAACATAAAGTTGTAACATTCATACTTAATGGCCTTAATTAACAATTATGTAATTGTAACCTAAAGTAAATTAAAAGTCTTAAAATACGTTACTGAAATACAATAGCTTTAAATTATTCTAAATTGTAGTCCACCCAAAATTTATAACAATCAAACTTCATTCTTCTTCAATGTGGTATGAATTGAAACATCTTTTGACAACCTTTTCTTCACATCTTCCTTGAAGTATATTGTATGATTGATGTCTTTTGGTTCATATCATTCTCCACTTCTTCAAGAGGATTCGTCCTCGAATCTATTTGTGAAACTTTGCTGCAAAAAGTAAGTTATGGAAATACAAAGGACCTCACAACACTCTCTCACGTGTATACACTCAAGGAATTTTTGGCCACTCTGTTTGCACTCATGTACACAAATGAAGCTCTCATTCTCCACCTCTCAAATTTTTTAGTAGAGCCGAGATTGAATTTTTTATTCTGGGTCGATTAAAAACTAAAAAGATAAAAACAAATTGAAAAGAAACGCAAAGGAAACATATATCTGATCTTGAGCCTAAAGCTCTAATACCAAATAATATGATAAGGAACAACTACAAGGGAAGTAAGATTCGGATTACCGTGTTAATCGAATATCTCAATGCAAAAACATTGTTTGAGATTCGAATCACTCCACAAGCAAGATCGATCGTGTCGAGCTTGAGTGATTCTTGTTGATCAAATATCTCGAGGCAAGAACACTTGATTGAGATTCGAATCACTTCACAAGCAAGATTGATCATGTCAAGCTTGAATGATTCTACATGCAACCTAAACTACATAGAATTGCAAAGAAACTTAGCCATTGGCTAAACAAATGCTTCTTTTACTATATTTTCCAAGTCTCCCTTTCGAATACTGTTGGGTTTCATTGAACAGGATCAAGAGCAAAGGGTTTGCAAGCTTAAAAGATCTATTTATGGGTAGAAGCAAGCATCTCGATCTTGGAATATAAAGTTTGACACTACGATCAATTCTTATGGTTTTAAACCGAATGTTGACGAACCTTGTGTTTATAAAAGGATAGTCAACTCTACATTAGCTTTTCTGGTGTTGTACGTTGACGATATTTTACTCATTGGAAATGATGTGGGATTTCTGACTGACATTAAGCATTGGTTAGCGACACTATTCCAAATGAAAGATTTGGGAGAGGCTCAGTTTGTTCTTGGAATCCAAATTGTTCGGAATCGCAAGAACAAATCACTAGCATTGTCACAGGCATCGTACATCGATAAAATGTTGATTCGATATAAGATGCAAGACTCCAAGAAAGGATTATTACCTTTCAGGCATGGAGTTCATTTGTCGAAGCAACAAAGTCCTAAGACACCTCAAGAAGTTGATGATATGAGATACATTCCCTATGCATCAGCGGTCGGTAGTCTGATGTATGCCATGCTGTGGGAATTGTCAGCAGATATCAGTCCAATCCGGGATGTGCTCATTGGACTTTCGTTAAGAATATCCTCAAGTATCTTAGGAGAACGAGGGACTATATGCTAATGTACGGTGCTAAGGATCTAATCCTTACAGGGTACACTAACTCATATTTTCAGACCGTTGTAGATTTGAGGAAATCGACATCAGGATCTGTCTTCACTCTGAACGGAGGAGCAATAATATGGAGAATCATAAAGCAAGGTTGAATTTCTGATTTCACCATGGAGGCTAAGTATGTTGCTGCTTGTGAAGCAGCGAAAGAATCTGTATGGCTTAGGAAGTTCTTAACTGATTTGGAAGTCGTTCCAGATATGCATCTTCCCGTCACTATTTATTCTGATAATAGTGGAGCAGTTGCAAATTAGAAAGAACCAAGAAGCCATAAGCGAGGAAAACATATTGAGCGCAAATATCATCTCATAAGGGAGATTGTGCAACGAGGAGATGTGATTGTCACACAGATAGCTTTAGAGCACAACATTGCTGATCCATTTACAAAGCCCCTAACGGCTAAAGTGTTTGAAGGGCACCTAGTGAGTCTAGGACTATGAGTTATGTAAATCTAGGGCAAGTGGGAGAAAATGCATGAGTATGTGATGCCCTAGTTTATTGTATTTATGTCTTTCTCTCTACTCAATGTTATAAAACCCCACTGGAGATTTAGTCCAAGTGGGAGTTTGTTGGGTTTTATGTCCTAAAACTCATAGTTTGTAAACAAAACTCATAGTTTGTAAACAAAAAGCATATTCTATTTTCAATAAAGTTATTATTGTTGTTTATTCAGTAAAGATTGTTATTGAAAAAAGTGAACTTTACGTTCCTTAATCTAAATCCAATAAACTAAGAACACTCTAGCTATAGTATGATTACTTGAACTATTTGTAAAGACATAAGAGTTGATCAAGTTCAAGTATATAGTCAAAATGATCTATAGTATAAGGATAAGGTTGAGTACCTTATTCTGAAGACACTATGGATGCGGCCCACTTTTGTATATGATATAAACAATGTGATCACTAAATTGTGCATGTGGAGACATGTGAGTGGGGGTGTCCTATGCAATGAGTATTGCATAAGATCGGACCATGAAGAAAATCACTCTCTCTTTATAATGTCGTTTACTGTTGAGACTAATTTTCTTTTCATTTGATGACCTAGGTAACTCGATCTTAATCCTGAGCTAACCATGAACTCTTGTTCATTCGGAATTATCCTTAGATTTGCATAGGTGAGAGTGGCTCGAGTTCGCCGACTCAATAGGCCTCCCATTTGAGGGGTAAGACTGGGTGAATAGCTGTGGACGTGGGGTGCAAGATGAAATTCGCTCCTACCCACTTTTAGGGATAGAAAAGAGGTAGTTCCCTTAAGTACTGACTCTAGGTCTTGAACAAGGGACCCCACCCACTCATTGGCCTGAGAGGGATTTGGTTTACTGGTTGGACCACAAACCAATTGTTCATAAGAGGATTAGTGGGACATAAGGAACAAGAAGTAACTTCAAGGGTAAAACGGCTAATTGACCCAGCTCTAGTTACGAACAACCTGTGAAGGATCGACTTACTAATCATGGTTATATCAAATGGACAGAAATATATCTATAGTGAGAGGAGTGCAACTACTAGGCTATAGTGGAATGTCCTAGTGGTTAACGAATGTTGGTTAACAAGATTAATTAGTTTAACCGGTTAATCTCGGATCGTTGGAGCCCATGATCTATAGGTCCATTAGGTCCCTCTGTTAGCTCATATCGAACTAAACCATAGAACAGTGTGACGAGTGAGTTCAAAGTTTTAGAATTCAAATTAGGGAGAATGCGCTACATATATACGATATATTTAACCGCATTTTTGTTTTATTTACGAATTAAACAAAAAGAGAGAATCTGAGATATTTAAATAAGATTTAAATATCTTAATGAAATTTGTGTCGGAATTAATTGGGATTGACATTTGAATTAATATTAAATATTAATTAAATAGTTTAATTAATCATTTAATATTACTTTAATTTGAAATTAATAATTCAAATTGATTGTTGAATCAAAATGAATAAATTCAAAATGTTGACTTCATTTAATGGAAAAATTCATGTTAGTGGAATTTTGAGGTGTCAAAATTTGGTTTAACCAAACTTGCACGCTTGCCAAATAAAAACCACAAATTTGAGTGGAATTTTGAGTGTCAAAATTTGGTTAACTCAAGCATGCATGCTTGCCACATAATCCCATACATTTGAGTGGAATTTTGAGTGTCAAAATTTGGTGATTTCAAATTTGCATGAACATGCAAACATGACTCTATAAATAGAGTGGTCATAATACATGAAAGGACTTCTTCTTGGTGAAAAAACCTTGAGAAAAACCTCTCACAAACACTCTCTTCATATATACAAAATCCCTCCCAAGTTTAAGTCACTCACCAGATTCCACAATCCTGTTCTAAGGTCGGAGGATAGTTGAGAAGACACTAGTGGTGGTTCGAAACCGGTTCGTGAGAAAAAAGGAATTTGAACTACAAAAGGTTAGTATTCAAATTTATTAAGTTTTAATACTTATGAACATGCTAGTTATTTACTATAATTGATGTTCTAAAAGTGCCTAAGATCCAAATTTCTTCCGCATGTGTTATATTAACACCTTCAATTGTTATCAGAGCAAGTTTTAGGCACTTTATTTACATTAATTTGATCATGGTGGGTACCATTTCATGAATGAAATTTTGTGGTTGCTAAAGTGGATGGTTTTGGTTTTGGTATTTTTTTATGCTTCCATTTTATACAATTATTGTAATAAGCCTAATGTGTATGGGCTTTAATGAATGAAGAAAGGTCTGTAATTTTTATGGAGTCATTAAAGTTCATTTTAGATTGTAATTGATAAAAAATAGAAGAGATAGCAAGTTGAACCGAACAAGAAGATGTAAGAGGCAGTTCGGGTATTTTTTTTGCCTTTGGAGTTCAATTCAATGGTTTTAAGGGTTGGTTCGCCTAGTTCGTGATCCTCAGGAGCGGTTCAAGTTATTTTTATTATTAATGTAATAATTTAGTTAATTGCTTGTTTTAAAATGCCAAAACCAATCCACTTTAGCGTGTTTAATTAATTGTGCATTATGAATGTATGTTTTAATTAAATAGAAAATGTATATGCATAAAGTATGTCACATAGATTTAAAATCCCACCATAAGCTAAGCATGTTTCATGCATTCCAAGTATGTTATAAGTGTTATAATGTATAGTATGCATGTTTAGGGTTCCATGAGTGATAGATATAAATTGTTATATTATTGCATGGAATGGATGATTATATAATTGTTATATAAAGCATGTTAGATGCATGTTATAGGTTATTTTCAACGTCATAAAACGAGATAGACGTTAAAATCTATAATGAAGATAAGTGCATGCTCACTTAAGGTTAAGAACAAAGCACGATCAATTTTAATAGTTAAAATAGGTCGATGTCTTACAAAATTGCGGTTACGAGAAAGCTCACCAGGCACGATCTTGTCTAAGGCTGGAGGTACTTAAGTTGACGGTTTACGGAACACCTACTACCTGGAGATCGGACCAGTACTTGAGCTTAGTTAGCCCAGTTTTATGAGCATGCTTAAGTGATATAAGTTTTAGAAAAATCACCTAGACTTAAGTTATATTTAATTAGCCGAAATATAACTAAGTAATAAGTATACCCAACCGTCTAAAATACTTAGTGGGAGGAAAAAGATATATGAGATACATCGTTTTCCTTTTACTCTCTCGGGAAATTCACACCGTGAGATTCATGCTCAGCCTTGTGTCGCCCTAAGAGCGTCCTCCATTCGGAAGGTATTTACATGAGTCAATAACAAGGTGAATAGAGAAAGTATTTATAGTAAATGGGAGAAGGAAGTATATCAACACCTCCTATGGTCTCCACCACTAGGTTGCACCGTGAGATTCTCATGTTCCACCTGCATGTTGCCCGAGAGCAACTACCCATTCGGAGGGTCGTAACATGGGAGTCGAAACAACACAAACTCTAGAAATGGATAGGATTTCTTAGGTTCGTTCCCAACTTTGGCTTTTTCATTCGACAGCATTGTTGGGACCAATCTCTGAGGTCTGAAAATGTTGGGTCACACTTACGAAGAATTACTAAGAGTTAGTATATTCTTGACCAAAATAGCGATAACTAAAAACACTATAGGTACAAAAGTTATTCTGGGATTAGGGTTTAAAGTCAAGAATGTCTTGGTTTAGTGAATGAGTGATTGACTGCCACTCGGTAGCAGTTGCTCTAACTCACTGAAGTATCGTTACAAATTAATAATTTTTTGGTACATTATTACATTTGCTAAAACCGATTGGATTAAACATGATTAAGTCAAATCACTAATAGAATATTTTTATATCACAACATGACAAACTCAATAGTACAATTACTCGCTTCTGAGAAATTAAACGACAACAATTACGCTACGAAATCAAACCTAAACACAATACTGGTAATTGATGATTTAAGGTTTGTTTTAACTGAGGAATTTCCTCCAAACCCCAGCTCAAATGCAAACTGAACAGTTCGGATGCGTATGACAGATGGATAAAGGAAAATGACAAAGCCCAAGTGTACATTCTAGCCAGCATATCTAGTGTTTTGGCTAAGAAACACAATGTTATGGGTATTGCTAAAGAGATTATGGAATCTCTAAAAGGGATGTTTAGACAACCGTTCTTCTCCCTTAGACATGAAGCCATACAAAACACTTACAACTGCCGTATGAAAGAAGGGACCTCAGTTAGAGAAAATGTCCTGGACATGATGGTCCATTTCAAGGTGGCAGAAGAAAATGAAGTTGTCATTGATGAGAAGAGTCAAGTCAGTTTTATCATGATGTCACTTCCGAAGAGCTTCTTCCAGTTCTGCACAAATGTGGTAATGAACAAAATAGAATATAACTTGACTGCTCTTCTCAATGAGCTACAGACTTATCAGTACCTCTTAATGAACAAGGGACAAACTGGAGAAGCAAATGTTGCTATCTCCAAGAAATTACTACGAGGATCGTCTCCAAAAATAAGTCTGAACCTTCAACTTCTAAAAGTGTTTTGATGAAAAAGAAGGGTAAAGGGAAAAATATGATTTCTACTAACTACAACAACAAGGTTCAAAAAGTAGATAAAGAAAATGTTTCCATTGCAACGAAAACTGGCACTGGAAGAGAAACTGCCCAAAATACCTTGCAGAAAAGAAACCTGAAAAGACACAACAAGGTAAATATGATTTACTCGTTGTAGAAAAATGTTTAGTAGAGTATGACAACTCAACTTGGATACTAGATTAAGGGGCAACTGATCATATTTGTTCTTTTTACCAGGAAACTAGCTCCTGGAGAATGCTTGCAGACGGCGAAATAACACTCAGGGTTGGAACAGGAGAGGTTGTCTCAGCAAGATTAGTAAGGAAATTTAAAGTTGTTTTTTGGAGATAGATTCGTTATATTAGATAATGTACTTTTTGTTCCTGAAATGAAAAGAAATCTAATATCTATCTCTTGTTTATTAGAACGATTATATAAAGTATATTTTGAAATTAATGAAGTGTTCATTTGCAAAAGAGGTATTCATATTTGTTCTGCAAAACTAGAAAACAACTTATATATGTTAAAATCGAGCGAAACAAAAGCTGTTTTAAATACTGAGATGTTTAAAACAGCTGAAACTCAAAATAAACGACAAAAGATTTATCTTAATACCTATCTTTGGCACTTAATACTAGGCCATAATCTCAATAGGATTGAGAGATTGGTTAAAAGAGGAGTTCTAAATAAGTTAGAAGACAACTTTTACCTCCATGTGAGTCTTGTCTTGAGGGTAAAATAACCAAGCGATCGTTTTTCGAAAAAGGTTATAGAGCCAAAGAAACTTTAGAACTCGTGCATACAGATCTCTATGGTCCAATGAGTGTCAAAGCATGAGGAGGGTATAAATATTTAATCAGTTTTATTGATGATTATTCAAGGTATGGTTATCTTTACCTAATGCGTCACAAGTTCGAAACTCTTGAAAAATTCAGAGAGTATAAGACTGAGGTTGAGAATCTATTATGTAAAACTATTAAAACACTTCGATCAGATCGAAGAGGAGAGTACATGACTTAATATTTCAGAACTATATGATAGAACTTGGAATAAGGTCTCAATTTTCAGCCCCTGGTATGCCTCAACAAAATGGTGTATCAGAAAGAAGAAATAGAACTTTGTTAGACATGGTTCGGTCTATGATGAGTTTCGCTCAATTACCAAATCCGTTCTGGGGATATGCAGTGGAGACTGCTACATACATTTTGAACATCGTTCCTACTTAGAGTGTTTCAGAAAATCCTTATGAGTTATGGAAAGGGCGTAAAGGCAGTTTACGTCACCTCTCAAATTTTTAGTAGAGCCCAGATTGGATTTTTTTATTTTTGGTCGATTAAAAACTATAAAGATAAAAACAAATGGAAAAGAAACGCAAAGGAAACATATATCTGATCTTGAGCCTGAAGCTCTGATACCAAATGATAAGATAAGAAACCACTACAAAGGGAGTAAGATTCAGATTACCTTGTTGATCGAATATCTCAAGGCAAGAACATTGTTTGAGATTCAATCACTCCACAAGCAAGACTGATCATATCGAGCTTGAATGATTCTACATGCAACCTAAACTACATAGAATGGCAAATAAACTTAGCCAATGGCTAAAGAAAGCACAAATGCTTCTTTTACTATATCTTTTCCAAGTCTACTTACAAATACAACATACATGGCTTTAAATAGCCTCAAAATGAAGCTACTAAAGGCATTCCAAGAGTTGTAACATTCATACTTAATGACCTTAATTAACCATGCTGTAATTATAACCTAAAGTAAATTAAAAGTCTTAAAATACTTTAATGAAATACAATAACTCTAAATTACTCTAAATTGTAGTCCACCCAAAATTTATAACAATCAAACTTCATTCTTCTTCAATGTGGTATGAATTGAAACATCTTTTGACAACCTTTTCTTCACATCTTCCTTGAAGTATATTGTATGATTGATGTCTTTTGGTTCATATCATTCTCCACTTCTTCAAGAGGATTTGTCCTTGAATCTATTTATGAAACTTTGCTGCAAAAAGTAAATTATGGAAATACAAAGGAATTCACAACACTCTTTCACGTGTATACACTCAACGAATTTTAGGCCACTCTGTTTGCACTCATGTACATAAATGAAGCTCTCATTCTCACCTCTCAAATTTTTAGTAGAACTCAGATTGGATTTTTTTATTTTGGGTCGATTAAAAACTATAAACATACAAATAAATGGAAAAGAAACGCAAAGGGAACATATATTCGATCTTGAGCTTGAAGCTCTAATAACAAATGATAAGATAAAGAACCACTAAAAGGGGAGTAAGATTCGGATTACCTTGTTGATTGAATGTCTCAAGGAAAGAACTTTGTTTGAGATTCGAATCACTCCACGAGCAAGATCGATCATATCTAGCTTGAATGATTCTTGTTGATTAAATATCTCAAACACTTGTTTGAGATTCGAATCACTCCACAAGCATGAAGGATCATGTAGAGCTTGAATGATTCTACATGCAACCTAAACTACATAGTATGACAAATAAACTTAGCCAATGGCTAAAGAAAGCACAAATGCTTCTTTTACTATATATTTTTCAAGTCTACTTACAAATACAACGTACATGGCTTTATATAGCCTCAAATTGAAGCTACTAAAGGCATTACAAGAGTTGTAACATTCATACTTAATGGCCTTAATTAACCATTATGTAATTGTAACCTAAAGTAAATTAAAAGTCTTAAAATACGTTACTGAAATACAATGGCTCTAAATTACTCTAAATTGTAGTCCTCCACCCAAAATTTATAACAATCAAACTTCATTCTTCTTCAATGTGGTATGAATTGAAACATCTTTTGACAACCTTTTCTTCACATCTTCCTTGAAGTATATTGTATGATTGATGTCTTTTGGTTCATATCATTCCCCACTTCTTCAAGAGGATTCGTCCTCGAATAAATTTGGGAAACTTTGCTGCAAAAAAAAGTAATGAAAAAACAAAGGAACTCACAACACCCTTTCACGTGTATACACTCAACAAATTTTAGGCCACTGTGTTTGCACTCACATACATAAATGAAGCTCTCATTCTCACCTCTCAAGTTTTTAGTAGAGCCTAGATTAGATTTTTTTATTTTAGGTCGATTAAAAACTATAAAGATAAAAATAAATGGAAAAGAAACGCAAAGAAAACATATATCCGATCTTGAGCCTAAAGCTCTGATATCAAATGATATGATAAGGAACCACTACAAGGGGAGTAAGATTTAGATTACCTCGTTGATCGTAAATCTCAAAACAAGAACATTGTTTGATGTTCGAATCACTCCACAAGCAAGATCGATCGTGTCGAGCTTGAGTGATTTTGTTGATCAAATATCTCGAGGCAAGAACACTTGATTGATGTCTTTTGGTACATATCATTTTCCATTTCTTTAAGAGGATTCATCCTCGAATATATTTGTGAAACTTTGCTGCAAAAAATAAGTTATGGAAGTACAAAGGACCTTACCACACCCTCCCATGTGTATACACTCCAAGAATATTAGGTCACTCTGTTTGCACTCATGTACACAAATGAAGCTCTCATTCTCACCTCTCAAATTTTTTAGTTGAGCCCAGATTTGATTTTTTTATTCTGGGTCGAATAAAAACTACAAGCGCAGTAAGATTCAGATTACCTTGTTGATCAAATATCTCAAGAGAAGAACATTGTTTGAGGTTCGAATCAATCCACAAGTAAGATCGATCGTGTCGAACTTGAGTGATTCTTGTTGATCAAATATCTCGAGGCAAGAACACTTGATTAAGATTAAAATCACTCCACAAGCAAGATTTATCATGTCGAGCTTGAATGATTCTACATGCAACCTAAACTATAATTAATTGCAAAGAAACTTAGCCATTGGCTAAAACATTTCCTTTTTTTCCTATATTTTCCAAGTCTTCTACCGAATACAACATACATGGCTTTATATAGCCACAAAATGAAACTATTAAAGGCATTCCAAAAGTCAGTAACATTCATACTTAATGACCATAATTAGCCATTAGGTAAATGTAACCTAATAAAAATAAAATGTCTTCAAATACAATAACTCTAAATTATTCTGAATTGTAACCCACCCAAAATTTATAACAATCCAACTTCATTTTTCCTCAATGTGGCATGAATTGAAACATCTTTCGATAATTTTGACAAACTTTTCTTCACGTCTACATTGAAGTATATTGTATGATTGATGTCTTTTGGTTCATATCATTCTCCATTTCTTCAAGAGGATTCGTCCTCGAATCTATTTGTAAAACTTTGCTGCAAAAAATAAGTTATGGAAATACAAAGGACCTCACAACACGCTCCCACGTGTATACACTCCAGGAATTTTAGGCTACTCTGTTTGCACTCATGTACACAAATGAATCTCTCATTCTCACATCTCAAATTATTTAGTAGAGCCGAGATTGGATTTTTTATTTTGGGATCGATTAAAACTATAAAGATAAAAACAAATTGAAAAGAAACGCAAAGGAAACATGTATCCAATTATGAGCCAGAAGCTCTGATACCAAATGATATGAAAATGAACCACTACAAGGGGAGTAAGATTAAGATTACCTTGTTGATCGAATATCTCAAGACAAGAACATTGTTTGAGATTCGAATCACTCCACAAGAAAGATCGATCATGTCGAGCTTGAGTGATTCTTGTTGATCAAATATCTCGAGGCAAGAACACTTGATTGAGATTAGAATCACTCCACAAGCAAGATTGATCATGTTGAGTTTGAATGATTCTACATGCAACCTAAACTACATAGAATTGCAAAGAAACTTAGCCATTGACTAAAACAAATGCTTCTTTTACTATAGTTTCCAAGTCTCCCTTACGAATACAACATACATGGCATTAAATAGCCTCAAAATGAAACTTTTAAAGGCATTCTAAGATTCGGTAACATTGGTACATAATGACCATAATTAGCCATTATGTAAATGTAACCTAATAGAAATAAAATGTCTTAAAATACAATAACTCTAAATTACTATGAATTGTAACCCACCCAAAATTTATAACAATCAAACTTCATTCTTCTTCAATGTGGCATGAATTGAAACATCTTTCGATAATTTTGACAATCTTTTCTTAACGTCTTCATTGAAGTATATTGTATGATTGATGTCTTTTGGTTCATATCATTCTCAATTTCTTCAAGAGGATTCGTCCTCGAATCTATTTGTGAAACTTTTGCTGCAAAAAATAAGTTGTGGAAATACAAAGGACATCACAACACCCTCCCACGTGTATACACTCCAGGAATTTTAGGCTACTCTGTTTGCACTCATATACACAAATGAATCTCTCATTCTCACCTTTCAAATTTTTTAGTAGAGCCGAGATTGGATTTTTTATTCTGGGTCGATTAAAACTATAAGGATAAAAACAAATTGAAAAGAAACGCAAAGGAAACATGTATCCAATTATGAGCCAGAAGCTCTGATACCAAATGATATGAAAATGAACCATTACAAGGGGAGTAAGATTAAGATTACCTTGTTGATCGAATATCTCAAGACAAGAACATTGTTTGAGATTCGAATCACTCCACAAGAAAGATCGATCATGTCGAGCTTGAGTGATTCTTGTTGATCAAATATCTCGAGGCAAGAACACTTGATTGAGATTAGAATCACTCCACAAGCAAGATTGATCATGTTGAGTTTGAATGATTCTACATGCAACCTAAACTACATAGAATTGCAAAGAAACTTAGCCATTGACTAAAACAAATGCTTCTTTTACTATAGTTTCCAAGTCTCCCTTACGAATACAACATACATGGCATTAAATAGCCTCAAAATGAAACTTTTAAAGGCATTCTAAGATTCGGTAACATTGGTACATAATGACCATAATTAGCCATTATGTAAATGTAACCTAATAGAAATAAAATGTCTTAAAATACAATAACTCTAAATTACTATGAATTGTAACCCACCCAAAATTTATAACAATCAAACTTCATTCTTCTTCAATGTGGCATGAATTGAAACATCTTTCGATAATTTTGACAATCTTTTCTTAACGTCTTCATTGAAGTATATTGTATGATTGATGTCTTTTGGTTCATATCATTCTCAATTTCTTCAAGAGGATTCGTCCTCGAATCTATTTGTGAAACTTTTGCTGCAAAAAATAAGTTGTGGAAATACAAAGGACATCACAACACCCTCCCACGTGTATACACTCCAGGAATTTTAGGCTACTCTGTTTGCACTCATATACACAAATGAATCTCTCATTCTCACCTTTCAAATTTTTTAGTAGAGCCGAGATTGGATTTTTTATTCTGGGTCGATTAAAACTATAAGGATAAAAACAAATTGAAAAGAAACGCAAAGGAAACATGTATCCAATTATGAGCCAGAAGCTCTGATACCAAATGATATGAAAATGAACCATTACAAGGGGAGTAAGATTAAGATTACCTTGTTGATCGAATATCTCAAGACAAGAACATTGTTTGAGATTCGAATCACTCCACAAGAAAGATCGATCATGTCGAGCTTGAGTGATTCTTGTTAATCAAATATCTCGAGGCAAGAACACTTGATTGAGATTAGAATCACTCCACAAGCAAGATTGATCATGTTGAGTTTGAATGATTCTACATGCAACCTAAACTACATAGAATTGCAAAGAAACTTAGTCATTGACTAAAACAAATGTTTCTTTTACTATAGTTTCCAAGTCTCCCTTACAAATACAACATACATGGCATTAAATAGCCTCAAAATGAAACTTTTAAAGGCATTCCAAGATTCGGTAACATTCGTACTTAATGACCATAATTAGCCATTATGTAAATGTAACCTAATAGAAATAAAATGTCTTAAAATACAATAACTCTAAATTACTATGAATTGTAACCCACCCAAAATTTATAACAATCAAACTTCATTCTTCTTCAATGTGGCATGAATTGAAACATCTTTCGATAATTTTGACAATCTTTTCTTAACGTCTTCATTGAAGTATATTGTATGATTGATGTCTTTTGGTTCATATCATTCTCAATTTCTTCAAGAGGATTCGTCCTCGAATCTATTTGTGAAACTTTTGCTGCAAAAAATAAGTTGTGGAAATACAAAGGACATCACAACACCCTCCCACGTGTATACACTCCAGGAATTTTAGGCTACTCTGTTTGCACTCATATACACAAATGAATCTCTCATTCTCACCTTTCAAATTTTTTAGTAGAGCCGAGATTGGATTTTTTATTCTGGGTCGATTAAAACTATAAGGATAAAAACAAATTGAAAAGAAACGCAAAGGAAACATGTATCCAATTATGAGCCAGAAGCTCTGATACCAAATGATATGAAAATGAACCATTACAAGGGGAGTAAGATTAAGATTACCTTGTTGATCGAATATCTCAAGACAAGAACATTGTTTGAGATTCGAATCACTCCACAAGAAAGATCGATCATGTCGAGCTTGAGTGATTCTTGTTAATCAAATATCTCGAGGCAAGAACACTTGATTGAGATTAGAATCACTCCACAAGCAAGATTGATCATGTTGAGTTTGAATGATTCTACATGCAACCTAAACTACATAGAATTGCAAAGAAACTTAGTCATTGACTAAAACAAATGTTTCTTTTACTATAGTTTCCAAGTCTCCCTTACAAATACAACATACATGGCATTAAATAGCCTCAAAATGAAACTTTTAAAGGCATTCCAAGATTCGGTAACATTCGTACTTAATGACCATAATTAGCCATTATGTAAATGTAACCTAATAGAAATAAAATGTCTTAAAATACAATAACTCTAAATTACTCTGAATTGTAACCCACCCAAAATTTATAACAATCAAACTTCATTCTTCTTCAATGTGGCATGAATTGAAACATCTTTCGATAATTTTGACAATTTTTTCTTAACGTCTTCATTGAAGTATATTGTATGATTGATGTCTTTTGGTTCATAACATTCTCAATTTCTTCAAGAGGATTCGTCCTCGAATCTATTTGTGAAACTTTTGTTGCAAAAAATAAGTTGTGGAAATACAAAGGACATCACAACACCCTCCCACGTGTATACACTCCAGGAATTTTAGGCTACTCTGTTTGCACTCATGTACACAAATGAAGCTCTCATTCTCACCTCTCAAATTACTTAGTAGAGCCGAGATTGGATTTTTTATTCTGGGTCGATTAAAACTATAAAGATAAAAACAAATTGAAAAGAAACGCAGAGGAAACATGTATCCAATTATGAGCCAGAAGCTCTGATACCAAATGATATGAAAATGAACCACTGCAAGGGGAGTAAGATTCAGATTACCTTGTTGATCGAATATCTCAAGACAAGAACATTGTTTGAGATTCGAATCACTCCACAAGAAAGATCGATCATGTCGAGCTTTAGTGATTCTTGTTGATCAAATATCTCGAGGTAAGAACACTCGATTGAGAATAGAATCACTCCACAAGCAAGATTGATCATGTTGAGTTTGAATGATTCTACATGCAACCTAAACTACATAGAATTGCAAAGAAACTTAGTCATTGACTAAAACAAATGTTTCTTTTACTATAGTTTCCAAGTCTCCCTTACAAATACAACATACATGGCATTAAATAGCCTCAAAATGAAACTTTTAAAGGCATTCCAAGATTCGGTAACATTCGTACTTAATGACCATAATTAGCCATTATGTAAATGTAACCTAATAGAAATAAAATGTCTTAAAATACAATAACTCTAAATTACTCTGAATTGTAACCCACCCAAAATTTATAACAATCAAACTTCATTCTTCTTCAATGTGGCATGAATTGAAACATCTTTCGATAATTTTGACAATTTTTTCTTAACGTCTTCATTGAAGTATATTGTATGATTGATGTCTTTTGGTTCATAACATTCTCAATTTCTTCAAGAGGATTCGTCCTCGAATCTATTTGTGAAACTTTTGTTGCAAAAAATAAGTTGTGGAAATACAAAGGACATCACAACACCCTCCCACGTGTATACACTCCAGGAATTTTAGGCTACTCTGTTTGCACTCATGTACACAAATGAAGCTCTCATTCTCACCTCTCAAATTACTTAGTAGAGCCGAGATTGGATTTTTTATTCTGGGTCGATTAAAACTATAAAGATAAAAACAAATTGAAAAGAAACGCAGAGGAAACATGTATCCAATTATGAGCCAGAAGCTCTGATACCAAATGATATGAAAATGAACCACTGCAAGGGGAGTAAGATTCAGATTACCTTGTTGATCGAATATCTCAAGACAAGAACATTGTTTGAGATTCGAATCACTCCACAAGAAAGATCGATCATGTCGAGCTTTAGTGATTCTTGTTGATCAAATATCTCGAGGTAAGAACACTCGATTGAGAATAGAATCACTCCACAAGCAAGATTGATCATGTTGAGTTTGAATGATTCTACATGCAACCTAAACTACATAGAATTGCAAAGAAACTTAGCCATTGACTAAAACAAATGCTTCTTTTACTATAGTTTCCAAGTCTCCCTTACGAATACAACATACATGACATTAAATAGCCTCAAAATGAAACTTTTAAAGGCATTCCAAGATTCGGTAACATTGGTACCTAATGACCATAATTAGCCATTATGTAAATGTAACCTAATAGAAATAAAATGTCTTAAAATAGAATAACTCTAAATCACTCTGAATTGTAACCCACCCAAAATTTATAACAATCAAACTTCATTTTTCCTCAATGTGGCATTAATTGAAACATCTTTCGATAATTTTTACAACTTTTTCTTCACGTCTTCATTGAAGTATATTGTATGATTGATGTCTTTTGGTTCATATCATTCTCCATTTCTTCAAGAGGATTCGTCCTCGAATCTATTTGTGAAACTTTGCTGCAAAAAATAAGTTATGGAAATACAAAGGACCTCACAACACCCTCCCACGTGTATACACTCCAGGAATTTTAGGCTACTCTGTTTGCACTCATGTACACAAATGAAGCTCTCATTCTCACCTCTCAAATTATTTAGTAGAGCCGAGATTGGATTTTTTATTCTGGGTCGATTAAAACTATAAAGATAAAAACAAATTGAAAAGAAACGCAAAGGAAACATGTATCCAATTATGAGCCAGAAGCTCTGATACCAAATGATATGAAAATGAACCACTGCAAGGGGAGTAAGATTCAAATTACCTTGTTTTTCGAATATCTCAAGACAAGAACATTGTCTGAGATTCGAATCACTCCACAAGAAAGATCGATCATGTCGAGCTTGAGTGATTCTTGTTGATCAAATATCTCGAGGCATGAACACTTGATTGAGATTATAATCACTCAACAAGCAAGATTGATCATGTAGAGTTTGAATGATTCTACATGCAACCTAAACTACATAGAATTGCAAAGAAACATAGCCATTGACTAAAACAAATGCTTCTTTTACTATATTTTCCAAGTCTCCCTTACGAATACAACATACATGGCATTAAATAGCCTCAAAATGAAACTTTTAAAGGCATTCCAAGATTCGGTGACATTCGTACTTAATGACCATAATTAGCCATTATGTAAATGTAACCAAATAGAAATAAAATGTCTTAAAATACAATAACTCTAAATTACTCTGAATTGTAACCCACCCAAAATTTATAACAATCAAACTTTATTCTTCTTCAATGTGGCATGAATTGAAACATCTTTCGATAATTTTTACAACCTTTTCTTCACGTCTTCATTGAAGTATATTGTATGATTGATGTCTTTTGGTTCATATCATTCTCCATTTCTTCAAGAGGATTCGTCCTCGAATCTATTTGTGAAACTTTGCTGCAAAAAATAAGTTATGGAAATACAAAGGACCTCACAACACCCTCCCACGTGTATACACTCCAGGAATTTTAGGCTACTCTGTTTGCACTCATGTACACAAATGAAGCTCTCATTCTCACCTCTCAAATTATTTAGTAGAGCCGAGATTGGATTTTTTATTCTGGGTCGATTAAAACTATAAAGATAAAAACAAATTGAAAAGAAACGCAAAGGAAACATGTATCCAATTATGAGCCAGAAGCTCTGATACCAAATGATATGAAAATGAACCACTGCAAGGGGAGTAAGATTCAAATTACCTTGTTTTTCGAATATCTCAAGACAAGAACATTGTCTGAGATTCGAATCACTCCACAAGAAAGATCGATCATGTCGAGCTTGAGTGATTCTTGTTGATCAAATATCTCGAGGCATGAACACTTGATTGAGATTATAATCACTCAACAAGCAAGATTGATCATGTAGAGTTTGAATGATTCTACATGCAACCTAAACTACATAGAATTGCAAAGAAACATAGCCATTGACTAAAACAAATGCTTCTTTTACTATATTTTCCAAGTCTCCCTTACGAATACAACATACATGGCATTAAATAGCCTCAAAATGAAACTTTTAAAGGCATTCCAAGATTCGGTGACATTCGTACTTAATGACCATAATTAGCCATTATGTAAATGTAACCAAATAGAAATAAAATGTCTTAAAATACAATAACTCTAAATTACTCTGAATTGTAACCCACCCAAAATTTATAACAATCAAACTTTATTCTTCTTCAATGTGGCATGAATTGAAACATCTTTCGATAATTTTTACAACCTTTTCTTCACGTCTTCATTGAAGTATATTGTATGATTGATGTCTTTTGGTTCATATCATTCTCAATTTCTTCAATAAGATTCGTCATCGAATCTATTTGTGAAACTTTGCTGCAAAAAATAAGTTATGGAAATACAAAGAACCTCACAACACCCTCCCTCGTGTATACACTTCAGGAATTTTAGGCCACTCTGTTTGCACTCATGTACACAAATGAAGCTTTCATCCACACCTCTAAAATTTTTTAGTAGAGCCGAGATTAGATTTTTTATTTTGAGTCGATTGAAAACTATAAAGATAAAAACAAATTGAAAAGAAACGCAAATGAAACATATATCCGATCTTGAGCCTGAAGCTCTGATGCCAAATGATATGATAAGGAACCACTACAAGGGGAGTAAGATTCAGAATACGTTGTTGATCGAATATCTAAAGGCAAGAACATTGTTTGAGATTCGAATAACTCCACAAGAAAGATTGATCATGTCGAGCTTGAGTGATTCTTGTTGATCAAATATCTCGAGCCAAGAACACTTGATTGAGATTAGAATCACTCCACAAGCAAGATTGATCATGTTGAGTTTGAATGATTTTACATGCAACCTAAACTACATAGAATTGCAAAGAAACTTAGCCATTGACTAAAACAAATGCTTCTTTTACTATATTTTTCAAGTCTCCCTTACAAATACAACATACATGGCATTAAATAGCCTCAAAATGAAACGTTTAAAGGCATTCCAAGATTCACTAATATTCGTACTTAATGACCATAATTAGCCATTATGTAAATGTAACCTAATAGAAATAAAATGTCTTAAAATACAATAACTCTAAATTACTCTGAATTGTAACCCACCCAAAATTTATAACAATCAAACTTCATTTTTCCTCAATGTGGCATGAATTGAAACATTTTTCGATAGTTTTGACAACTTTTTCTTCACGTCTTCATTGAAGTATATTGTATGATTGATGTCTTTTGGTTCATATCATTCTCCATTTCTTCAAGAGGATTCGTCCTCAAATCTATTTGTGAAACTTTGCTGCAAAAAATAAGTTATGAAAATACAAAGGACCTCACAACACGCTCCCACGTGTATACACTCCAGGAATTTTAGGCTACTCTGTTTGCACTCATGTACACAAATGAATCTCTCATTGTCACCTCTAAAATTTTTAGTAGAGCCGAGATAGGAATTTTTATTCTGGGTCGATTAAAAACTATAAAGATAAAAAGAAATTGAAAAGAAACGCAAAGGAAATATATATCCGATCTTGAGCCTGAAGCTCTGATATCAAATGATATTATAAGGAACCACTACCAGGGGAGTAAGATTCGGAATAACTTGTTGATCGAATATCTCAAGGCATGAAAATTGTTTGAGATTTGAATCACTCCGCAAGAAAGATCGATCATGTCGAGCTTGAGTGATTCTTGTTGATCAAAATATCTCGAGGCAAGAACACTTGATTGAGATTCGAATCACTCCACAAGCTAGATTGATCATGTCGAGCTTGAATGATTCTACATGCAACCTAAACTACATAGAATTGCAAAGAAACTTAGCCATTGACTAAAACAAATGCTTCTTTTACTATATTTTTCAAGTCTCCCTTACAAATACAACATACATGGCATTAAATAGCCTCAAAATGAAACGTTTAAAGGCATTCCAAGATTCACTAATATTCGTACTTAATGACCATAATTAGCCATTATGTAAATGTAACCTAATAGAAATAAAATGTCTTAAAATACAATAACTCTAAATTACTCTGAATTGTAACCCACCCAAAATTTATAACAATCAAACTTCATTTTTCCTCAATGTGGCATGAATTGAAACATTTTTCGATAGTTTTGACAACTTTTTCTTCACGTCTTCATTGAAGTATATTGTATGATTGATGTCTTTTGGTTCATATCATTCTCCATTTCTTCAAGAGGATTCGTCCTCAAATCTATTTGTGAAACTTTGCTGCAAAAAATAAGTTATGAAAATACAAAGGACCTCACAACACGCTCCCACGTGTATACACTCCAGGAATTTTAGGCTACTCTGTTTGCACTCATGTACACAAATGAATCTCTCATTGTCACCTCTAAAATTTTTAGTAGAGCCGAGATAGGAATTTTTATTCTGGGTCGATTAAAAACTATAAAGATAAAAAGAAATTGAAAAGAAACGCAAAGGAAATATATATCCGATCTTGAGCCTGAAGCTCTGATATCAAATGATATTATAAGGAACCACTACCAGGGGAGTAAGATTCGGAATAACTTGTTGATCGAATATCTCAAGGCATGAAAATTGTTTGAGATTTGAATCACTCCGCAAGAAAGATCGATCATGTCGAGCTTGAGTGATTCTTGTTGATCAAAATATCTCGAGGCAAGAACACTTGATTGAGATTCGAATCACTCCACAAGCTAGATTGATCATGTCGAGCTTGAATGATTCTACATGCAACCTAAACTACATAGAATTGCAAAGAAACATAGCCATTGACTAAAACAAATGCTTTTTTTACTATATTTTCCAAGTCTCCCTTACGAATACAACATACATGGCATTAAATAGCCTCAAAATGAAACTTTTAAAGGCATTCCAAGAGTCGGTAACATTCGTACTTAATGACCATAATTAGCCATTATGTAAATGTAACCTAGTAGAAATAAAATGTCTTAAAATACAATAACTCTAAATTACTCTGAATTGTAACCCACCCAAAATTTATAACAATCAAACTTCATTCTTCTTCAATGTGGCGTGAATTGAAACATTTTTCGATAATTTTTACAACCTTTTCTTCACGTCTTCATTGAAGTATATTGTATGATTGATGTCTTTTGGTTCATATCATTCTCAATTTCTTCAAGAGGATTCGTCCTCGAATCTATTTGTGAAACTTTGCTACAAAAAATAAGTTATGGAAATACAAAGAACCTCACAACACCCTCCCTCGTGTATACACTTCAGGAATTTTAGGCCACTCTATTTGCACTCATGTACACAAATGAAGCTTTCATTTACACCTCTCAAATTTTTTAGTAGAGCCGAGATTAGATTTTTTATTTTGAGTCGATTGAAAACTATAAAGATAAAAACAAATTGAAAAGAAACGCAAAGGAAACATATATCCGATCTTGAGACTGAAGCTCTGATACCAAATGATATTATAAGGAACCACTACAAGGGGAGTAAGATTCGGAATACCTTGTTGATCGAATATCTCAAGGCAAGAACATTGTTTGAGATTCGAATCACTCCACAAGCAAGATCGATCATGTCGAGCTTGAGTGATTCTTGTTGATCAAATATCTCGAGGCAAGAACACTTGTTTGAGATTCGAATCACTCCATAAGCAAGATCGATCATGTCGAGCTTGAGTGATTCTTGTTGATCAAATATCTCGAGGCAAGAACACTTGATTGAGATTCAAATCACTCCACAAGCAAGATTGATCATGTCGAGCTTGAATGATTCTACATGCAACCTAAACTACATAGAATTGCTAATAAACTTCCCTTACGAATACAACATACATGGCTTTATATAGTCTCAAAATGAAACTTTTAAAGGCATTCCAAGAGTCGGTAACATTCATACTTAATGACCATAATTAGCTATTGTGTAAATGTAACCTAATAGAAATAAAATGTCTTAAAATACAATAACTCTAAATTACTCTTAATTGTAACCCACCCTAAATTTATAACAATCAAACTTCATTCTTCTTCAATGTGGCATGAATTGAGAAACATCTTTCGATAATTTTGACAACATTTTCTTCACGTCTTCATTGAAGTGTACTGTATGATTGATGTCTATTGGTTCATATAATTCTCCATTTCTTCAAGAGGATTCGTCCTCGAATCTATTTGTGAAAGTTTGCTGCAAAAAATAAGTTATGGAAATACAAAGGACCTCACAACACCCTCCCACGTTATCCGATCTTGAGCCTGAAGCTCTGATACCAAATGATACGATTAGGAACCACTACAAGGGGAGTAAGATTCGGAATACCTTGTTGATCGAATATCTCAAGGCAAGAACATTGTTTGAGATTCGAATCACTCCACAAGCAAGATTGATCATGTCGAGCTTGAGTGATTCTTATTGATCAAATATCTCAAGGCAAGAACACTTGATTGAGATTCGAATCACTCCACAAGCAAGATTGATCATGTCGAGCTTGAATGATTTTACATGCAACGTAAACTACATAGAATTGCAAATAAATTTAGCCATTGGCTAAAACAAATGTTTTTTTACTATATTTTCCAAGTCTCCCTTACGAATACAACATACATGGCTTTATATAGCCTCAAAATGAAACTTTTAAAGGCATTCCAAGAGTCGGTAACATTCATACTTAATGACCATAATTAGCCATTATGTAAATGTAACCTAATAAAAATAAAATGTCTTAAAATATAATAACTCTAAATTACTCTGAATTGTAACCCAACCAAAATATTATAACAATCAAACTTCATTCTTCTTCAATGTGGCATGAATTGAAACATCTTTCGATAATTTTTACAATCTTTTCTTCACGTCTGATGGTGTTAATGTGACACATACAGAAGCAATTTGGATCTTAGGCACTTTTAGAACATTAATTATAGTAAATAACTAGCATGTTCATAAGTATTAAAACTTAATGAATTTGAATACTAACCTTTTGTAGTTCATATTCCTTTTTCCTCACGAACCAGTTTCGAACCACCACTATTGTCTTCTCCACTATTCTCCAGCCTTAGAACGGGATTGTGGAATCTGGTGAGTGACTAAACTTGGGAGGGATTGAGTATATATGAAGAGAGAGACTGTGAGAATTTTCTCAAGGTCTTTTTCAAGGAAGAAAACCTTCTATGTACTATGATCACTCTATTTAAAGAGTCATGTTTGCATGTTCATGCAAATTTGAGATCACCAAATTTTGACACTCAAAATTCCACTCAAATGTTTGGGATTATGTGGCAAGCATGCATGTTTGAGTTAACCAAATTTTGACACTCAAAATTCCACTCAAACTTGTGGGGTTTATTTGGCAAGCATGCAAGTTTGGTTAAACCAAATTTTGACACCTCAAAATTCCACTAACATTGATTTTTCCATTAAATGAAGTCAACATTTTGACTTTCTTCATTTTAATTCAACAATTAATTTGAATAATTAATTTCAAATTAAAGTAACATTAAATGATTAATTAAACTATTTAATTAATATTTAATATTAATTCAAATCACAAACCTAATCTATTCCGACACATAATTGATTAACATATTTAAATCTTATTTAAATATCTCAAATTCTCTCTTTTTGTTTAATTCGTAAATAAAAAAAAATGCAGTTAAATATATCGTATATATGTAGCGCATATTCCCTAATTTGAATTCGAACACTTCGAACTCACTCGTCACACTGTTCTATGGTTTAGTCCGATATGAGCTAGCAGAGGGACCTAATGAACCTATAGATCATGGGCTCCAACGATCCAAGATTAACTTGTTAAAATCATTAACCTTGTTAACCAACATTCGTTAACTACTAGGACAATCTATTATAGCCTAGTAGTTGCACTCCCCTCACTATAGATATATTTCTGTCCATTTGATATAACCATGATTAGTAAGTCGATCCTTCACAGCTTGTTTGTAACTAGAGCTAAGTCAATTAGCCGTTTTACCCCTGAAGTTACTTCTTGTTCCTTATTTCCCACTAATCCTAAATTACTAAATTACTCTAAATGTCTTAAACTACAATAATTCTAATTTACTCTAAATTGTAACCCACCCAAAATTTATAACAATCAAACTTCATTCTTCTTCAATGTGGAATGAATTGAAGCATCTTTCGATAATTTTGACAACCTTTTCTTAACGTCTTCATTGAAGTATATTGTATGATTGATGTCTTTTGGTTCATATCATTCTCTATTTCTTCAAGAGGATTTGTCCTCGAATCTATTTGTGAAACTTTGCTGCAAAAAGTAAGTTGTGGAAATACAAAGGATCTCACAACACTCTCTCACGTGTATACTAATATGAACCACGACCAAGAAATTTCCATACCTCAAGGTCCAATTACAAGGGCGAGAGCTAAGAAGCTACAACAAACCTTATACAGTTATATTCAAGCTATGGTGAGTTCATTAAAGGAATTTCCTTTGATGAGCTCACCATAGCTTGAATATAACTGTATAAAGTTTGTTGTAGCTTCTTAGCTCTCGTCCTTGTAATTGGACCTTGAGGTATGGAAATTCCTTGGTCGTGGTTCACATCAATATCATTCTCCATTTCTTCAAGAGGATTCGTCCTCGAATCTATTTGTGAAACTTTGCTGCAAAAAATAAGTTATGGAAATACAAGGGACCTCACAACACCCTCTAATGTGTATACACACCAGGAATTTTAGGTCACTCTGTTTGCACTCATGTACACAAATGAAGCTCTCATTCTCACCTCTCAAATTTTTAGTAGAACCGAGATTGGATTTTTTATTCTGGGTCGATTAAAAACTATAAAGATAAAAACATATTAAAAAGAAACGCAAAGGAAACATATATTCGATCTTGAGCCTCAAGCTCTGATACCAAATGATATGATAAGGAACCACTACAAGGGGAGTAAGATTCGGATTACCTTCTTGATCGAATATCTCACGACAAGAACCATTGTTTGAGGTTCGAATCACTCCATAAGCAAGATCGATCGTGTCGAGCTTGAGTGATTCTTGTTTATCAAATATCTTGAGTCAAGAACACTTGATTGAGATTCGAATCACCCCACAAACAAGATTGATCATGTCGAGCTTGAATGATTCTACATGCAACATAAACTACATAGAATTACAAAGAAACTTAGCCATTGGCTAAACAAATGCTTCTTTTACTATATTTTCCAAGTCTCCCTTACGAATACAACATAAATGGCTTTATATAGCCTCAAAATGAAACTATTAAAGACATTACAAAAGTCGGTAACATTCATACTTAATGATCATAATTAGCCATTATGTAAATGTAACCTAAAGTAAATAAAATGTGATAAGATAAGGAATCACTACAAGGAGAATAAGATTCGGATTACCTTTTTGATCAAATATCTCAAGGCATGAGCATTGTCTGTGAAATTCGAATCACTCCACAAGCAAGATCGATTATGTCTAACTTGAATGATTCTTGTTGATCAAATATCTCAAGGCAAGAACACTTGCTTGAGATTCGAATCACTCCACAAGCAAGATTGATCATGTCGAGCTTGAATGATATTACATGCAACCTAAACTACATAGAATTGCAAAGAAACTTAGCCATTGGCTAAACAAGTGCTTCTTTTACTATATTTTCCAAGTCTCCCTTATGAATACAACATAAATGGCTTTAAATAGCCTCAAAATGAAACTATTAAAGGTATTCCAAGAGTCGTAACATTCATACTTAATGACCATAATTAGTCATTATGTAAATGTAACCTAAAGTAAATAAAATGTCTTAAAATACAACAACTCTAAATTGTAACCCACCCAAAATATATAACAATCAAACTTCAGTTTTCTTCAATGTGGCATGAATTGAAACATCTTTCGATAATTTTGACAACATTTTCTTCACGTCTTCATTGAAGTATATTTTATGATTGGTGTCTTTTGGTTCATATCATTCTCTATTTTTTCAAGAGGATTCGTCCTCGAATCTATTTGTGAAACTTTGCTGCAAAAAATAAGTAATGGAACTACAAAGAACCTCACAACACCCTTTCACGTGTATACAATCTAGGAATTTTAGGCCACTCTGTTTGCACTCATGTACACAAATGAAGCTCTCATTTTCACCTCTCAAATTTTTTAGTAGAGCCGAGATTTGATTTTTTATTCTGGGTAGATTAAAAACTATAAAGATAAAAACAAATTGAAAAGAAACGCAAAGGAAACATATATCCGATCTTGAGCCTGAAGCTCTAATACCAAATGATATGATAAGGAACCACTACAAGGGGAGTAAGATTCAGATTACCTTGTTGATCGAATATCTCAAGACAAGAACCATTGTTTGAGATTCGAATCACTCCACAAGCAAGATCAATCGTGTTGAGCTTGAGTGATTCTTGTTGAACAAATATCTCGAAGCAAGAACACTTGATTGAGATTCGAGTCACTCCACAAGCAAGATTGATCATGTCGAGCTTGAATGATTCTACATGCAACCTAAACTACATAGAATTGCAAAGAAACTTAGTCATTGGCTAAACAAGTGCTTCTTTTACTATATTTTCCAAGTCTCCCTTACGAATACAACATAAATGGCTTTATATAGCCTCAAAATGAAACTATTAACGGCATTTCAAGAGTCGGTAACATTAATACTTAATGACCATAATTAGTCATTATGTAAATGTAACCTAAAGTAAATAAAATGTCTTAAAATACAATAACTCTAAATTGTAACCCACCCAAAATTTATAACAATCAAACTTCATTCTTCTTCAATGTGACATGAATTGAAACATCTTTCGATAATTTTGACAATCTTTTCTTCACGTCTTCATTGAAGTATATTGTATGATTGACATCGACCTATTTTAACTATTAAAATTGATCGTGCTTTGTTCTTAACCTTAAGTGAGCATGCACTTATCTTCATTATAGATTTTAACGTCTATCTCGTTTTATGACGTTGAAAATAACCTATAACATGCATCTAACATGCTTTATATAACAACTATATAATCATCCATTCCATGCAATAATATAACAATTTATATATATATCACTCATGGAACCCTAAACATCCATACTATACATTATAACACTTATAACATACTTGGAATGCATGAAACATGCTTAGCCTATGGTGGGATTTTAAATCTATATGACATACTTTATGAATATACATTTTCTATTTAATTAAAACATACATTCATAATGCATAATTAATTAAACACACTAAAGTGGGTTGGTTTTGGCATTTTAAAGCAAGCAATTAACTAAATTATTACATTAATAATTAAAAATAACTTGATCCTCCAAAATTTGATCCTAGGCGCAAAGAGCTCAATTGATTTCAAGTCTATTGCATTAACCACTCAAGCACATCAACATTTATTAGAAAAAATTTCGTTTAATTTCATAAATTATGTAAAAGTAAAATGGTCAATTTGACTTATTCTTTGTGGAGATTAAAGGGGATCGGGTATAAATCTTGTCCACAAACATATCGGGATTCAATTCCGGCCACAAACGTCTTTTGTTGGGAGACTATAAATACCCACAATATGTTATGTAAAAAAACAGATTCGTGGATGAATGTAATTCAGATCTCAAATTGAGACGTTTCCCTTAGAAATCCGAGCATCATATTTGTCATTTCTAAGTTTCAAGCAATTCTTGTGGTAGAATTGCACCCGAGCCATTCCATCAAGTCTTGATCAAGTTAGATTGTGAAGTGACTCAATTTAGAACAAGGTTTTCAAATCTTTCTTCTAGATCTTTGATCGTAAGAGGTAATCTAATTCTAGCCTTATCTCTTGGTTGATTCAAATTTCGTATAAGGAGGTGTTAATTACTTTTGATTCAAGGGTTCTTGCTTCAACAAAAGTTTGGATCGTTGGGCTGAGGATTAGGGTTTCTTTATCAGTTATGTATCAGAGCGTAGGTTGCATTTTTGTGGCCAACTCTAGAATTGATTTTATTTTTAATTTCCGCTATTGTTTATCGTCTCTTTAAATCTGCCATTTATTTTCTTACTGTCAATTCCAACGTTCTTCATTATCCTTCTATTTTGTTCTTAGTGTCCTGTTAAAGATCATATTTAGATCTTGAAAGAAAAAAAAATCCTTATCATATTGTTCTTAATATATCCTTATCATTAGACCATTTGCACGTTTATTTGAAGATCAAATAAATTTTGATTCTCATTTTTTCCTAAAGCATATAAATCTGGAATTCTTGTGTTCGATATTCACAACCATTCTCTTTGGAATTCATTTTTTTTTTCAGTGAGCAATTATATCCAAAAATATCTTTGTCCCTTATTTATATGTTCATTTCTTGTTTTATTTTGTTGTTACTACATAATTACCTTGTCTTGATTGTCTTGAATAGCTCGTTACTATCAGAATTGTTTTATCCATATTATCTACCTTGATAAGAAATTAGTCACTTTCCCAAATATCCTACCTTTGTGTGTTAAACCTGAGTGTTCCTAAGTGTAAAATAAGTGAGTTGAGTGTGTGAGGTCCTAAGCATATAAAACTACTCTTTGTACAATCATGAACCAAGACGAGAAAAATGGAGGGGAGATCAATGATCTAGTTGAAGAAGTCCAGAAGAATGAGAAGAAACTAGAATATGGTATTCATTTGGCACTTATTACAAGAAGACTTCTTAAAACTCAAGTTATGGAGAATGATGTTGATGATCAAAGAGACAACCTATTTCACACACGGTGTTTAGTCAAGGGGATTGCTTGTAGTCTTATCATTGATAGTGGAAGTTGCACCAATGTAGTAAGTACTATGTTGATCAAAAGGTTGCAAATTCCAACTCAAGATCATCCTAAATCTTACAAGCTTCAATGGCTTAATGATAGTGGAACAATGAAGGTAATTTCCCAAGCTTTAATATCTTTTACTTTGGGAAAATATAAAGATGAAGTTCTTTGTGATGTGTTGTCAATGCATGCTGGTGACATATTGTTTGGCCGACCATGGCAATTTGACAGGAGGGTTATGAATGATGGCTATTTGAATAGGTATTCTTTTGTAAAAGATGGTAGAAACCATTCTTGTACCTTTGAGTTCTGCAAATGTATTTGCTGACCAATTAAAGTTGGAGGAAAGAAAGAAAGAGTTTGAGGAAAAAGAGTTAAAAAAAAAACAAGAGTAGAGTGAAAAAGTAGAGGAAAATCAAAGAGAAAAAAAGAAAATGAAAAAAGAGATGAAATTGAAGAAAAAAGGAAGAGAGAGAGTTATTTGGCTACAGTTGAAGAGGTGAGAAGGCTTTCACAAAAATCGATCTTTGTACTTATGTACAATGGGAGGATATTTGGTCTCTAACTATAACAACTTGGCTTTGCCTAGTGTTTTACAATCCCTGTTACGGGAATTTGAAGACATGTTTCAAGATAAAGAAATACCTCCCATTAGAGGCACTGAACATAAAATAGACTTCATTCCAAGGACTGTCATTCCTTATAAGCCAGCTTATAGAGTCAATCCAACCGAGACAAAAGAAATTAAAGGCAAGTGGAGGAGGTCATGGAGAAAGGGCTATGTACGAGAAAGTTTGAGTCCATGTTCTATACGAGACTTATTTGTGCCAAAGAAAGATGAACCTTGGCGCATATGCATGGATAATAGAGTCTTCAACAAAATCACGGTAAAGTGTCGACATCATATTCCTAGGTTAGACGATATGTTTGATTTATTGCATGATCCGTGTCTATTTATAAAAATTATTTTGAAATCTGGATATCATCAAATTAGAATGCACGTACGAGATGAATGGAAAACAACTTTCAATATTAAGTTTGGATTGTATGAATGGCTTGTTATGCCTTTTAGGTTAACTAATGCTCCTAGTACACCTATGCGCTTAATATATAATGTTTTGAGAAAATATATGAGAAAACATGTTGTTTATATTGATGATATTATAATTTATTTGAAGATTTTGCTTGAGCATGTGGAGCATATTAAATTAGTTTTGATTACACATAGAAAAGAGAAATTTAATTTTAATAAGGGTAGTTTTTGCATAGAAAAAGTTCACTCTATTGGCTTCATAGTTGATAAAAGTAGAATAACATTAGATAGAGACAAAGTTAAATTCATTATGGATTTACCAACACCAAAGAGTGCACGTAAAGTTCGGAGTTTTCATGAGTTAGCTAACCTCTATAAGAGATTTATAAATGATTTTAGAACCATAACTGAACTATTAAATGACTTAGTGAAAAAGAATGTTGTTTTTAAATGGAGAGGAAGGCAAGAGAATGCATTCAATTTGCTTAGGAACAAATTAAGCAATGCATCATTATTTGTTTTGCCTAGCTTTTATAAAACTTTTGAAATTGGATATGATGCATGTGATTTGGTCATAATAAGTGTTGTTTTAATTCAAGATGAAAAGTCTTTAGTGTATTTTAGTGAAAAACTAAATGGGGCAACATTGAAATACCCTACCTATTATAAAGAATTGTTTGTAGTTCATATATTACATGTGCCGCAACACTACTTATGATCTAGAGAATTTGTGATACACTTTGATCATGAAAACTTGAAGTATGTGAAGGGTCAAAGCAAACTGAACCGTAGACATGCGTGGGTGAAATTTATTGAAACATTTTCGTATGTCATCAAGTATAAGCAGAGTAAGGATAATACAGTAGCTCATGTGTTATCTAAAAGGTATGATCTCTTTACTTCTCTTCAAAAATTCTTGGAGTTGAGCATATTATTGAATTATATAGAGATGACCAAGACTTCAGAACAATTTATACATCTTGTCTTGCAAAAAAAGTGGTGGATGAATATTATGTGTTTCATAAATTTTTAATTACTAAGAGTATGATTTGTATTCCTAAATGGTCTATAAAAGATTTGTTTTTGAAAGAAGCATATGGTGGTGCCTTAATGGGACATCTTAGGATTAATAAAGTTTATAAGACGTTGCATAAACACTGTTGGCCGAAGATGAAGCATGTGGCAGATAGATTTATGGATGATGCAAAGCATGCTGCAAGGAAGTAGTTTATGAATTTACTACACTTCTTCTAATATTTTTGTGAGTGAAGCATTTAGATTTGATCAAAACATTTCAAAAGGAGGTGACAGAAATAAGCTGATGATTTCCTTCTAATATTTTTGTGAGTGAACCATTTAGATTTGATCAAAACATTTCGAAAGGAGGTGACGGAAATAAGGTGATGATTTCCTTCTAATATTTTTGTGAGTGAAGCATTTAGATTTGATCAAAACATTTCGAAAGGAGGTGACGGAAAGAAGGTGATGATTTTTTCTGATTCGAGGACGAATCCTTCTGAAGAGGGGGAAGATGATAAGAATCACGGTGTTCCAAATGGACCTATTGCCAAGAAGATTCGAAAAATGTCATGAAGATTCAAAAAAATATGTCAACAACAAAATTCAAACCTACACGAACAGCTCAATTGATTTCAAGTCTGTCGCATTAACCACTCAAGCACATCAACATTTATTAGAAAAAACTATGTTTAATTTCATAAATTATATAAAAGTCAAATGGTTAATTTGACTTATTCTTTATGGAGATTAAAGGGGATCGGGAATAAATCTCGTCCACAAACTTATTAGGATTGAATCCCGGCCACAAACGTCTTTTGTCAGGAGACTATAAATACCCACAATATGTTATGTAAAAAAATAGATTTGTGGATGAATGTAATTCAGATCTCTAATTGAGACGTTTCCCTTAGAATTCGAGCATCATATTTGCCATTTCTAAGTTTCAAGCAATTCATGTGGTAGAATTGCACCCGAGCCATTCAATCAAACCTTGATCAAGTTAGATTGTGGAGTAACTCAATTTAGAACAAGGTTTTCAAATTTTGCTTCTAGAAGAGGTAATCTAATTCTAGCCTTATCTCTTGGTTGATCCAAATTTCATATAAGAAGGTGTTAATTACTTTTGATAAAAGGATTCTTGCTTAAACAAAAGTTTGGATCGTTGGGCTGAGGATTAGGGTTGCCTTATCACACCATGATCAAATTAATGTAAATAAAGTGCCTGAAACTTGCTCTGATAACAATTGAAGGTGTTAATATAACACATGCGGAAGAAATTTGGATCTTAGGTACTTTTAGAACATCAATTATAGTAAATAACTAGCATGTTCATAAGTATTAAAACTTAATGAATTTGAATACTAACCTTTTGTAGTTCAAATTCCTTTATCCTCACGAACCGGTTTCGAACCACCACTAGTGTCTTCTCCACTATCCTCTGGCCTTAGAACGAGATTATGGAATTTGGTGAGTGACTTAACTTGTGAGGGATTTAGTATATATGAAGAGAGAGCTTGTGAGAATTTTCTCAAGGTCTTTTTCAACGAAGAAGACCTTCTATGTACCATGATCACTCTATTTAAAGAGTCATGTTTGCATGTTCATGCAAATTTGAGATCACCAAATTTTGACACTCAAAATTCCACTCAAATATTTGGGATTATGTGGCAAGCATGCATGTTTGAGTTAACCAAATTTTGACACTCAAACTTATGGGGTTTATTTGGCAAGCATGCAAGTTTGGTTAAACCAAATTTTGACACCTCAAAATTCCACTAACATGAATTTTTCCATTAAATGAAGTCAACATTTTGACTTTCTTCATTTTAATTCAGCAATTAATTTGAATAATTAATTTTAAATTAAAGTAACATTAAATCATTAATTAAACTATTTAATTAATATTTAATATTAATTCAAATGCCAATCCCAATCAATTGAGACACATAATTTATTAAGATATTTAAATCTTATTTAAATATCTCAAATTCTCTCTTTTTGTTTAATTCGTAAATAAAACAAAAATGCAGTTAAATATATCGTATATATGTAGCGTATATTCCCTAATTTGAATTCGAACACTTCGAAATCACTCGTCAAATTGTTCTATGGTTTAGTCCGATATGAGCATGGGCTCCAACGATCCAAGATTAACCGGTTAAATTCATTAACCTTGTTGACCAACATTC
Source organism: Cucurbita maxima (assembly GCF_002738345.1). Lineage (NCBI taxonomy): Eukaryota > Viridiplantae > Streptophyta > Magnoliopsida > Cucurbitales > Cucurbitaceae > Cucurbita > Cucurbita maxima. Next base: position 708,041 of record NW_019272073.1, on the reverse strand, counting down.
GTTAACTACTAGGACACTCTACTATAGCCTAGTAGTTGCACTCCTCTCACTATAGACATATTTTTGTCCATTTGATATAACCTTGATTAATAAGTCGATCTTTCACAAAGTTGTTCGTAACTAGAGTTGGGTCAATTAGCCATTTTACCCCTGAAGTTACTTCTTGTTTCTTATGTTCCACTGATCCTCTTATGAACAATTGGTTTGTGGTCCAACCAGTAAACCAAATCCCTGTCAGGCCAATGAGTGGGTGAGACCCCTTGTTCAAGACCTGGAGTCAGTACTTAAGGGAACTACCTATCTTCTATCACTAAAAGTGGGTAGGAGCGAATTTCATCTTGCACTCCAGTCTTACCTCTGAAATGGGAGGCCTATTGAGGCTGCTGCTGTGTAATTCGATTTTTTTTCCCAAAAGTGTGGCTCTCCTCCTCTTGGTCTTCCTTTTCCTTTTATATTAAGCATGAGTTCCCCTTTAGGACTGAAAGAAATAAATTGTTCACTTACTCATTGGGCCTTGGCTGAAAAGGAATAAGTTATCCACATAGAAGGTTGCTCATTAGGTAATCAATGACCCAGTTGGACTGCTGACGTGGATTTAAAATTTCCATGTCATCCCCCATTTATTTCCAGGTTTGCTACTCCCTCGTGGTTCAGCATAAATGTCTGAAATTTTACCACATAACTCAATTAAATGTACAATTAAGATCGATTTATGCAAAATCATATTTTTTTTCATGTTGGACCGCAATAAACGATTTCATGCTCACTAAGTAGAATAAATGGGATAAATGAGAAAATGGTGAATACGAGTGCCATAATAAATACAAAAAGACTTGATATGACTCTACTTTTAAAGAGTTATCAGTGTTTCACGTCGGTCTTTTGGCGCAGACTCCAAAAAGCGATGGGTACCCGCCACGACTTTAGCACAGCCTTCCACCCAAAAACGGATGGCCAAACGAAACGTGAAAGCCTTACGTAACAGAAATATAGGTTTCGTTAAGGTATTGTGGCGTAACCACCAAATCGAGGAAGCTATGTGGGAACGAGAGGAGGAAATAAAGGAAAAAATATCCCAAGTTGATCCATGAATTTGAGATTTTCGAGGACGAAAGTTCTTTTTAGGAGTAGGTAATGTAACAAAATCGGAAAAAAAAAGTCATCGGCAGAACCGAAAACTCCAGCGAACACTGGAGTTTTTGCTCGCACACGACCCACAAAGGGCAACCGAAGGCTGGGATGCCACAGAACTCGACCCTGACCTTCAGCCACCTCAAAACGAACTGCAAAGAATGAAAAAAGAGAAAAAACGAGAAGGAACAAAAAACCAACGAAACTCCGGCTAAGCCGAACCATACGAAATCGACGTCAAAACCTCTATTTACTTCACAAAGTTAATCCCATAACCTTTTACACACATCAGGAGTAGATTTAGACGAATCCTTTACGTTGAACACAGTCGGCAAGGAAGACGGAACGTCGAATTTTTGAACTTCTCCAGATTCGGGAGTGTGAGGCCCTTACAAACCAAATCTATACCAAAAACGGGGTTAGGGGGAAGAAGAGACTCGGGAATAGAGAAAAAAGGAGGGAAAAAGTACGTCGAGACAATGTTAACAAGGAGAGAGAAAGGTTGCCTGAAAAATGCGCAGGCAATCGGGCGAAGAGGACGAAGTTTGACCCGAGGGCCGAATCCTGCAACCCAAAACGAACCCAGTCCCCTTAGGTCAGCCCAGTACCCACGGTTCCCGCGGCCCAGGCGCTTCAGCCCAAAACTCATAAGCCCACCCCCCCCTGCATTTTTTCCTTCAGTCGAACGACCTGTCACTCGCGAATGGTCTGTCACCCGCGAACGGCCCGTCACCCACGAGCGATTTGATAACCCGCGCCTCGACCCAAGACCCCTGCACACACATCGCTCTCTGATTGTGCCACGTGATAGGGGGGTCATGATCATTAATGATAAGTGTAGAAGTAGGGGAGATCTCATGCATTATGTGTGTTCATGCATCTGGGGGGATATCCCTATCCCATCACGAGGATACTGATGCGTATATCCAATGGCAGAAAAACGATCATTATGCTTTGCATAGCACTGTCATGACGGTTCTAGTTTTAACAGGTCCCGACATAAGGGGCTCCCAGAGTATGCCCATCGGATAAGGAAAGTGGCCCAGCAGTGTGCGAACTAGCTGGTGAGCCCATACTAGCACGTATGGGTTGTGTGTAGAGTATATGGTACACGTCCGCGATTACCCGTTAAGACTGCACCGTAGGGAAAACAAAACGGAACGAAACGAAACAATAGGTACCGTCATTTCATTGCATGTGATTGTTGCATAACCCTGATAGGGGGTCACTTACCAAGTATTCTAGAAATACTCAAGCTTCGTGCTACTTTACTTTTGCAGATAAGGGCAAGGCACCCATGTGACAACGACGGCGACATCGTACACCTCAGACCCGTGGCACATGCATAGGGTAGTTATTTTTCCATTTCATAGTCTAGGTTGAATTTGGTTTGCATCACTAGAATAGGTTGGTATAGGTTGAGTTGTATTTGCATAATAAACCATAGGGTAGAATTAAAACATTCATTTCAGTTTTGGTTTCCTTTCCTTTATTTTAATAATGTTCGTTTCTTTTTCCCTTGTAATCATTTTCTCTTTCACGAGGTAATAAAAGACAAGTGTAAGTCACATTTATGAACAAGGCCCATTTAATGTATATTCCGCAAGGATAGTAATGACCTTAGGTTAAATAGGTAAAATTTAGGGTCGTTACACTATTCACGTAATAGACTACGAACCACTCCAACTCAATGAAGATTTGAGCTATGAGGAAAAACAAATAAGAATCTTAGCAAGAGAAGTAAAAGCGTTACGTGACAGAAACATTGTGTTCGTTAAGGTGTTATGGCAAAATCACCACACCAAAGAGGCCACGTGGGAGTGTGAGGACGAAATAAGTGAAAAATTCCCCGAGTTAGTATAAGAGTTGGAGACTTTCGAGGACGAAAGTTCTTTTTAGGGGTATATAATGTAACGCCACGTTAGGTTATATATAATAATAATAATAAATAAATAAAAAATAAAAATAATAAAACAAAGAAGAAAAGAAATAACTGACCACCTCTCCTCTAATCTCTCCACCCTTTCCTAAAATACCTCTTCATAGGGCATCAATAATTCTGCAAACAAAACAAAGAAAGAAAAGATCAACAAAAAAGAAATACACATAATGGAGAGATGTTAGGCACATAATGAAGAGATGATTAGGCAGATAATGGATGAGTTGCAATTATTTAGATTTGAGTTAAAATTATGATATCTTACCAAAGTAATCAATTAAAATTTGGCAAGAGAAAGGAATACAAAGAAAGAGAGGAAGATTGGGAAACAAATCAAATAAAAAAAGAAATACCAAGATTTGAAAAACATAATTAAAAGAGGAAAAAAAAGAGAAATACAAAGATTTCCAAAGTAAAAGAAAAAAATAATATAATGGAAGGAGAATGATTTGGAAACAACAAAACAATAGAAAATCTTCTAATAGGACGGTTAGAAAAACAACAAAACCCATAGAAAGTCTTCTAGAAATAACAAAGTCAAATCTAGTAATTAAACAGCTCAACAAAGTTAAAGGATTAGATATGGGAATATAATTAAAAAAGAATTAAAATTAAAAGAAAAAAAAATGAAAGAGAAAGATTTTGAGAAAGAAAAGAAAATCAAATTCCATTGAAAATGGCAAGTACTATAAACATAATTAAAAAAAATGATGATTTATGATATATTTAGCAAAGAAAAAAAATCAAAATCAATTAAACTTGGCTAGTGATGGTAAACTGAATCAAAATATAACCCGAATGATAAATAGGGTGAGAGAAGGAAAATGGAAAATATAAGAAATTATTATAATTTGTATCATTAAATATAATATTATTACCAACCATATTTAAATATAATATTATTATGAAAATATGAGAAATTATTATAATTTGTACCATTAAATATAATATTATTATAAACCATATGAAAATATAAGAAATTATTATAATTTGTACTACTAAATATAATATTATTATAAATCATATTTGAATGGAAGGATCCAATCAGCAAGAAAGTTTATTAACAATACAATTTAGAAACAATGAAAACATGAAATTCGATTTTTACTGAAGTCGTTTTAGAGTCGTATTTCATATTGGTAGTTGGATTATTAATTAAAATGTGAAATACTAACAAAAGATGACGAATGGTGTGATAGAAAGCGAACCCCGGCAACATTTGGAGTAGCTCTCGAGGAACGGGAGCTTACATTAACTAAATTAGGGAGTACTCCAGCTAAGGTCAACCAAGTAAGTGATCTTACTATAGGATAGGCTAAAAATTGTATGAATTATGATGATGTATGAATTGTGTCGTACGATACCGTATAATAGTATGTGATGATATATGAGTTGTAACGATGTATGAGCTTTATCGTATGACGTCATATACTAGTATATGATGATATATGAGTATATGATGATGTACGAGTGTATGATGATGTATGAGTTATGATGCTTGATGATGTGCGTAGTATATATAATGAATAATGTACTTGATATGCTTGACGCACTTTATGGCAATATGATGAGTACGATGATTGCGTGAAGTTTACCTTAATATGATGATGTTTTTCATATTGAGCATGCTATATGATATGTTTTTCATATTGAGTATGCTATATGATGATGAGTGTCATATTACATCCTGTCGTTAGATCGACATAGGACAGAACCCTAAGAGCATGAATATTGATATGAACCACGACCAAGGAATTTCCATACCTCAAGGTCCAATTACAAGGACGAGAGCTAAGAAGCTACAACAAACCTTATATAGTTATATTCAAGCTATGGTGAGCTCATCAAAGGAAATTCTAGAAGACGCTGGAGACCTCCCTTATATGTTGGGCAAAGTTGAGCTTCAAGAAAGATATGAATTAAATGCACTTTAAGTTGCATTTAATGAACTCCGCTAAATTTATGAAACTAGTCCAAGGATGAGTCAATAAGCACATTTATTAATTTCATTATTTAATTATAGTTTAAATATATGTTTGTCATATTTAAGCTAGTTTTAAATATAGGAGTTAAGGTTATATTGTAACCCACATAGGTTACTATATTCCACCATTAATTAGCCATTTTAATATGGAAGTTTTTCATTTACTAGCTCATTTAATTTGGAAGTTATATATCACATACGTGGTTAAGATTGTAAGGGCTATATAAAGCCTTCTTTTCTTTGATTAGACATCAGATTTTGGAATTAAGAATAGCATTTCTATTTTAGCTTTGTTGAGACCTAAACTTTCTTTGCAAATTCTTGTGTTTAGAACTTGCATGCAGAGTCATTCAAGTGGTATTGATCAAACCTCTTGTGGAGTGATTCGAATCACGAGTTTAGAAACGAGTTTTCTTTACTCTTGATCTTGATCATCAAGGTAATCCGTTCCATACTTTCTCTTGGGTTGATTTTTCATATCAAATATGATATTAATATAAATATCCACGAGTATGTGTTACATGGAGTAACAAAGAGATGAGATTAGAGGGTTGTGTTAGAAGAGACATTATGATAGATTTAGAGGGACCTCATGCATATTGTATATCTATAAGGGATTGAAATTACTTGCTTAGGATCCTTGTTCTTGCTTGAATTCTTAATAACTCTCCTTAGATCTTTGAAACCTTACCGGAATTCCTTAAACTTACTTGAGTTACTTTAACTTTACTGGGAGGGAGTATTGCATATTGCCCTTCCAGGTTTTATATGGATATGTTCCTCGAAGGTTAGGGACACTTTCAATTATCCATGTAGTTGTACGATCTTGGAGCCACATTAATTTGATGCCATTGTTCATCTACAAAAAGCTAGATATTGGAGAATCTACAACTACAACGGTAAGGCTTCAATTAGCAGACCGTTTGTTCACTCACTGTAACGACCTGAAATCTTCTATTTACTTTAAGGTCGCTTGTATACATATCATAAACATTTAATGCTGAAGGACTTCATTTAAATTCCATAAAATATAACCTTTATCTTAAAACACAGCCATGGACTTGCGTGTTTCAAAAACACCTTAAAAAACCAACACAACAAAAGGCTAAATAAAATAAATAAACGTTTAAATTAAAAACATTCTATTCTAGCCCAAGTCTAAGAAAATAAATACGACTACCCTAGAGTTGCGATGCCGTCATCAGCCATACAGGAATGCCTTGCCTTAACTTGAAAGATGTAGTAGCACATGGCTTGAGTATTTAAAGAAATACTCAGTAAGTGACCCTACTATAGGGATTAAATGCAAGAACATACGAATGCAATGACGGGACCTATCATTTCTATCTAATTTCCTACGATACTGTCCTAACGGGTAACTTGGATGTGTACCATATACTCTACACACAGCCCATACGTGCGAGTATGGACTCACTAGTTAGTTATCACACCACTGAGCCACTTTCCTTGTTGGGCTAGCATACTCTAGGAGCTCTTTAGGCCAGAAACCTGTTAGAACTAGCAACCATCATAGCAACATTATGTAAAACAAAATGTTCGTATCCCTGCTGGCAGCATTATGTAAAATATAATGATCGTACCCCTACCGGCAGCATTACGTAAAATGTAATGATCGTACCCCTACCCATTAGTGTACGCGTCCATACCATCATGATGAAATAGTATCCCCCATGCATGAGCACACATAATGCATGGGGTCCCAATACTTTTCTATTTTAGACATTATTAAATCTAACCTCGCTATCATTTTACATTCCTATCATATCTTTTCTCACTTTTTAGTTCTCATATCATGCAAATTCTAACGGAGTTATATTTAATTTCATTTATCGTGATATCATGTCATTCATAACATGCTATATACATACAATTTAGAAAACATAACATAACGCTCCATGCTTTTAACATGTTATTTCATAATGTGCTATTCATACAACAATTATCTCAATGGTTACACAAAACAACCTAAGCAGAACATATCACATCACAATATATTGTATCCATAAACATGTCATATCGTAAACACTTCGTGGTCATATCATTCCCTAACTTATCATAGCCTTAACGTTCTTATACCTATCACAGTCATATCGTTACGTGAACGTATCCTAACGCTATCGTTCTATCAATCTATCACAAATTTATCTCTTTCTACCTATAACCTAACCGTATTCTTTCATCAATCTCTCATATCCATAGCACTCCGGTATGTAACCTAACCTTAACTTTTCATGAACGTATCTTACTCCTATGGTTACATTTCGTTTTGTGCATTCTTCTCGTATCTTATCTCAAACATATCATTGAACACATCGTACTGTAATTATTATTATACAATTCATATATTATAGCATAGACATAACATATAAGAAACATTTCGATCCACAGACAACTCACACATATCAATATTATATGACACGTGCAGAACCACGGGGCACGTGTCAACATCAAATATATCCATGCCGATAGTAAGACCACTTACCTGACTAGCTTAGGCTGGTGTCACTGATTTATCCTCTCGATTTTGTCTTTTGTATCCAAGTCAACCTATATAAACTATGACATCAATTTCAATTTGAATTCTCTAAATTTTACAATGGTCCATGTGTTAGACTTCTCTGAACATTGGAGACTTTATGATTAGAGTCTTGGATATATATATAATTTTATTTTCATCAAATATTTATTTTCTATTCTTAGGTTATAGAGAATATATCTAGATAACATTATCTGTTTCAAATCTTGCCCTCTTACTCTCGTATTTATTTTAATTCTGTAAACAAATATTATTGGTCAATTTTGTTAATAGATTTTCTTTCCAAAATTTTACTTTCTTTCTATCTTTTTTTTTTTATTTTTTTTTATTTTCTTACTTCCCAAGTAATCTAAGTTTAATTAAGACAAGTATTCTTGGCTTGCTTGGACAGTATGTAATAGCCAAAAAAAAAAAAATAATAATAATAAATAAAAATAATTATAAAAATAAAATTAAAATAATAATAATAAATAAAGAAATAAACAAAAAAACAACATTTTCCCACTTCTCTCCACTAACCTCTTATCCCTTCCCACAATTATCTCTCCTCAACTAGTACTTACATCAAGAAAGTAACAGTTACTCCAAAAAGAAACCAAAAACCAATAATTGTCCAATTTACTTGAGAAAAAAAAGATGAGAATGACCTTTACCAATTGAGATTCACCAGAAATTTACATGAAGATAGATCTGATTAATAAGGTATATATTAAATCTTCATTTTCTTTTATCCTATTTTTTTAGGAATCACAGCCAATTATAGTTAGATCTTCATTGAATTATTACAATGGTTTATTTTTGAGTTAGAAACTAAATGTCAATCATTTATACGAATGCTAGTAAATCACGTCAGATTAGTAATATTAGATTAAATGTATATCAGTAGTCAAATTAATAGATTAAAAATTGAATGACCAAGAAAATTTGTGAAGAGTAAACACTGAGATAAGGAAAGATTTGGAAACAGAGATCCACTTGAAATTGGAATACATGATAACAGAATTAAAAGGCAACTGATAAAAAAGAAATTAAGGAATTAAAAACCACAAACTAGATATAGAGAGAAAGATAAATAATATAGAGAGTTGTAAAGCTAGGGAAAATAGAGAGAGTAGTAAAGCCCAGAATAACTTGAAATAGTTGTATCTACCATGAAAAATAAGATTTTTAATAAAAATATAATTATAGATATATAACATCAAGATTTTGACAATGGACCAATGTAAATTAGAGAAATAATTTTGTAGAGTTCAAACTTGAAACTAATGTCATGGGCTCACATAGGTTGACTCGGATTTCAAAGAATAGAGTCGAACTTTCATTAAAGATATATTCGTGACAACGACTTAAGCTAGCCAGGTAAGTGGTCTTACTATCGGCATGGTTATATTTGATGTTGACACTTGCATGTGGTTCTGCACGTGTCATATATACTGATATGTGTGAATTATCTTTGAATCGGTATGCTTATTTTATGTTATGTTATAATATGTGAATTGTATGATAATAATTGTGGTACGATGTGTTCAAGGATATGTTTGAGATAGGATACGAGAAGGATGCACAAAACGAAAGGTAACGATAGGAGTAAGATACGATCATCAAAACGTTAAGGTTAGGTTACATACCAGAGTGCTATGAATAGGAGAAATTGATGAAAGAATATGAGTAGGATATAGGTAGAAAGGGATAGGTTTGTGATAGATTGATAGAACAGTAGCGTTAGGATACATTCCTGTGATGATATGACTAAGGTACGTTCACGTAACGATATGACTGTGATAGGTATAAGAATGTTAATGCTATGATAAGTTAGGGAACGATATGACCATGAAGTGTTTACGATACTCAATGTTTATGATACGATATATTGTGATGTGATGTGTCATGTTTAGATTGTTTTGTGTGACTATTGATGTAATTGTTGTATGAATTGTTGGGTTTTATGTCCTAAAACTCATAGTTGGTAAACAAAAACATATTCTATTTTCAATAAAGTTATTATTGTTGTTTATTCAATAAAGATTGTTATTGAATAAAGTGAACTTTACGATCATTAATCTAAATCCAATAAACTAAGAACACTCTAGCTATAGTATGATTACTTAAACTATATGTAGAGACATAAGAGTTGATCAAGTTCAAGTATATAGTTAAAATGATATATAGTATAAGGATAAGGCTGAGTACCTTATTCTGGGGACACTATGGATGCGGCCCACTTTTGATATGATATAAACAATGTGATAACTAAATTGTACAAGTGGAGACATGTGAGTGGGGGTGTCGTATGGAATGAGTATTGCATAAGATTGGACCATGAAGAAAATCACTCTCACTTTATAATGTCATTTACTGTTGAGACTGATTTTCTTTTCATTCGATGACCTAGGTAACTCGATCTTAATTCTTAGCTAACCATAAACTCCTGTTTATTCGGAATTATCCTTAGATTTGCATGGGTGAGAGTGGCTCAAGTTCGCCGGCTCAATAGGCCTCCCATTTCAGGGGTAAGACTGGGTAAATGGGTGGGGACGTGGGGTGCAAGATGGAATTCACTCCTTCCCACTTTTAGGGATAAAAGAGAGGTAGTTCCCTTAAGTACTGACTTCAGGTCTTGGACAAGGGGCCCCACCCTCTCATTTGCCTGAGAGGGATTCGGTTTACTAGTTGAACCATAAACCAATTGTTCATTAGAGGATCAGTGAGACATAAGGAACAAGAAGTAACTTTAGGGGTAAAATGGTAAATTGACCCAGCTCTAGTTACGAACAACCTGTGAAGGATCGACTTACTAATCATGGTTATATCAAATGAACATAAATATATCTATAGTGAAGGGAGTGCAACTACTAGGCTATAGTGAAATGTCCTAGTAGTTAACGAATGTTGGTTAACAAGGTTAATGAGTTTAACTGGTTAATCTTGGATCGTTGGTGCCCATGATCTATAGGTCCATTAGGTCCCTCTACTAGCTCATATCGAACTAAACCATAGAACAGTGTGACGAATGAGTTTGAAGTGTTCGAATTCAAATTAGGGAGAATGCGCTACATATATAAGATATATTTAACCGCATTTTTGTTTTATTTACGAATTAAACAAAAAGAGAGAATCTGAGATATTTAAATAAGATTTAAATATCTTAATCAAATATGTGTCGAAATTAATTGGGAATGACATTTGAATTAATATTAAATATTAATTAAATAGTTTAATTAATAATTTAATATTACTTTAATTTGAAATTAATAATTCAAATTAATTCAAATTGATTGTTGAATCAAAATGAAGAAAGTCAAAATGTTAATGGAAAAATCCATGTTAGTGGAATTTTGAGGTGTCAAAATTTAGTTGAACCAAACTTCATGTTTACCCAATATACCCCATAAATTTGAGTGGAATTTTGAGTGTCAAAATTTGGTTTATTCAAACTTTCATGCTTGCCACATAATCCCAAAGATTTGAGTGGAATTTTGAGTGTCAAAATTTGGTGATCTCAAATTTGCATGAACATGTAAACATGACTCTATACATAGAGTGATCATAATATATGAAAGGTCTTCTTCGTGGTGAAAAACCTTGAGAAAAACCTCTCACAAACACTCTCTTCATATATACAAAATCCCTCCCAAGTTTAAGTCACTCACCGGATTCCACAATCCCGTTCTAAGGTCTGAGGATAGTGGAGAAGACACTAGTGGTGGTTCAAAACCGGTTCGTGAGGAAAAAAGAATTTGAACTACAAAATGTTAGTATTCAAACTCATTAAGTTTTAATACTTATGAACATGTTAGTTATTTACTATAATTTATGTTCTAAAAGTGCCTAAGATCCAAATTGCTTCCGCATGTGTTATATTAACAGCATCATGAATTACACGTTATGAAATGACATGTTAAAAGCATGGAGCGTTATGTTATGTTTTCTAAATTGTATGTATACAACATGCTATGAATGACATGATATCATGACAAATGAAATGAAATGAAATGTAACCCCGTAAGGATTCTATATGATACGTAGACTAAAAATGAGAAATGACATGTTAAGCATAAAAGATGATAGCGGGGTTATATTCATTAATGATTAATGTAGAAATATTGGGGACCTCATGCATTATGTGTGCTCATGCATTTGGGGGATACCCCTATTCCATCACTAGGGTACAGACGCGTACATCCAATGGCAGGACAACGATCGTTATGTTTGCATAGCGCTGCTATGACGGTGACTAGTTCTAAATGGTGTTCGGCCTAAGGAGCTCCCAGAGTATGCTCGCCGGACAAGGAAAGTGGCCCAGCGGTGTGCGAACTGACTGGTGAGCCCATACTCGCATGTATGGGCTGTGTGTAGAGTATATGGTACACGTCCAAATTACCCGTTAGATTACCTTAGGAAAACAGATTGAAAGATAGGTCCCATCATCTCGTTTGCATGTGATTGTTGCATTTAAATCAATAGTGGGGTCACTTATTGTGTATTTCTTTAAATACTCAAGCCATGTGCTACTCCATTTTTCAAGTTAAAGCAAGGCATTCGTGTACAGGTAACGGCTAACGACGATATCGCAACTTGAGACCATGGCACATGCATAGGATAGTGGTATTTATTTTCTTAGACTTAGGCTAGAATAGGATGTTTTTAACTTAAACTCTTATTTATTTGATTTAGTCGTTTGTTGTGTCGTTTTAAAGATGTTTTCAAAATACATAAGGCGATGGCTGTGTTTTAAGATAAAGGTTATGATGGAATTTAAATGAAGTCTTCCGTATTCAATGTTTATGGTATGTATACAGTAGCGACCTTAAATTAAGCAAAAAATTTCGGGTTGTTACACTATATTTCCTTAATGTTTAATATATTTAGTGACAAGTTTTTTATGAATGGTTTGACTACTCATCTCAGATTGTGATTAAACTCCTAACTAAAATCTTATTGCTTTGGAGTGATTTGAACTCAACCAAAAAATTCTAAATAATTGGATAAGGGAAAAAGATATAAATTGATGTTTATAATAAGTACGTCTAAAATATAACTTACTGTAAATCTGTTATAGGCATTTTTGTTTTCTCTAATCTTAGATTTTTTAGTTTCTGTTTTGGAGGAATTGTGATGATATTTTTTAGTGTCTGTTTCATTTGTAGGAAGTGTGAGGTGGGTTGGAGAGATTATTGGGAAATGGATAGGGGAGAATAGTGGGGAAGAATTTTATTTTATTTTATTTATTTATTTATTATTATTATTATTTTTTAAAAACAAAATAATAATTTTTACTTGTTTATTTATTAAATTTTTTTTTGGGCTATTACACCTCGAAGATATTTTAATTTAAGTAAACAAATTTATTTTTTCAATAGACTTCATTATCTTAGAATATAATAAAGTAGACAAGAACGTTCTAATCATCTCGAGAAGACCATTCTAAAAAATGGGCCGAACATTAATAGTTATGCACAAGGGAATAATAACATTGAGAATACCAAGTTTAACATGAATGACGGGATGAATATCCAGTAGACAAGGAGAATTGTTATGTAATATTTGAATTAACGAGGAGCTTTATTGAAGAAAAATTAGAAAGTGATCGAGCAGATGAGAGAATGTGGAATGAACCAATAAACAGTCTAGCTAGAGAAGGGATAATTCAAGTCCATAGGTCTACATCGTAGACCAAATCCTATAATGAAAGAAGCAGCGAGAAAAGAGATCATCAAGTAATTAGACGCTAAAATCATATATCCAATTGTGGATAGTAGTTGGGTCAGCCCGATTTAGTGTGTACCACATAAAAGAGGCTATCACGATGATAGCCAATGAGAATAATGAATTAATCTCCAATAGAGTGGTGAATGAATGGAGAGTATGCATGAGTTGCAATGTGGAAAAATCACTTCTCTTTATAATTTATCGATCAAATGTTGGATATGCTAGCTAGTATAAGTCCCATTATTTTTTTTAATATGGGTACTCTTGATATAACAAAATTGTAATCTTCCCTAAGGATTTAGAGAAAATAAATTTTACATGTTTATATAATTTCTTTTTCAAAAGGATCCGTTTGAGTTGTGCAATGCACCAACAACATTCCAAAGGTGTATGATGACAATCTTCACTTATATGATCAAATAAATTATGAAAATATTCATAGACAAAATTTTAATTTATGGAGAATTGTTCGACATTGTTTAATCAACTTAAAGAAGGTATTATAGAAATGTAAAGAGAAAAACTCAAGACTAAGGGAGAAAACAAAAGATTTATCAAAGAGTTCTTAGTAATTAGAAAACCACTATGCAACTTGTTTGTTAGTAGCAAACATAATGTTTGAATTGATGAGGATTAGTGACCTATAAGTTGCCAAAGAAAGCATTGATAATAGCAAAAACTGTCCGTTGAATGATGCAAAAATTACCCTCAAGTTTCATAAAAGAAACATATTCACCCGATTTTGTACGAAGGATCCCACTTTATCAACAAATTAATGAAAAGAATGCTAAAAAAGTACAATGTGAAGTACATGGTTACAACAACTTATCATCCTCAAACAAATGGGTAAGATGGTAAGAATTACGGTGTTTCAAATGTTCCAATTGGACCTATTACACGATCCAAGGCGAAGAAGATTCAACAAACATTCATTCTTCATCTACAAAATTAGATCGGCTCGGTTCAACCATCATTTCTAGAATTAGAAGCTGATACGATTGACGAAGGACAATTGAATATTTGCACGGTTGAAGTTGAACCTACACGAGTGAAGCCCAATAGATTTCAAGTTTGTCTCCTTAGCCACTCAAACATATCAACGTTTGTTGGAAGACTTTATTGTTTTTTTCGTTTTCATTTTGTAATGGTCAAATGGTCAAATGGTCAAAATTGACTTCATCATGGAGATTAAAGAGAATCGGGATTAAATTTCGGCCACAAACGTCTTTTGTCGGTAGACTATAAATTCCCACAATATGTTATGTAAAGATCAAATTGGTGAATGAATGAAATTGAGATCTCGAATTGAGATGTTTTCCATAGAAATTCGAGCATCAATTTTGCCATTTTTAAGTTTCAAGCAATTCTTGTGGTAGAATTGCATCCGAGCCATTCAATCAAGCCTTGATCAAGTTCGATTGTGAAGTGACTCTGATATGAACTAAAAGACATCAATCATACAGTATGCTTCAATGAAGATGTGAAGAAAAGGTTGTCAAAATATCAAAAGATGTTTCAATTCATGCCACATTGAAGAAGAATGAAGTTTGATTGTTATAAATTTTGGGTGGGTTACAATTTAGAGTAATTTCGAGTTATTGTATTTTAAGACATTTTATTTACTTTAGGTTACATTTACATAATGGCTAATTATGGCCATTAAGTATGAATGTTACCATTCTTGGAATGACTTTGATAGTTTCATTTTGAGGCTAAATAAAGCCATGTATGTTGTATTTGTAAGGAGACTTGGAAAATATAGTAAAAGAAGCATTTGTGCTTTTCTTTAGCCAGTGGCTAAGTTTATTTGCAATTTTATGTAGTTTAGGTTGCATGTAGAATCATTCAAGCTCGACATGAGCAATCTTGCTTGTGGAGTGATTCGGATCTCAAACATGTGTTTGAGATATTTGATCAACAAGAATCATTCAAGCTAGACATGATCGATCTTGCTTGTGGAGTGATTCAAATCGCAAACAATGTTCTTGCATTGAGATATTCGATCAACAAGGTAATCCGAATCTTACTCCCCTTGTAGTGGTTCCTTATCTTATCAGACTCAATTTAGAATAAGCTCCAAATCTTGCTTTCTAGCTCTTCGATTGGAAGAGGTAATCTAATTCTAGCCATCTCTTGGTTGATTCAAATTTCGTATAAGGAGGTGTTAATTACTTTGATTCAAGGGTTCTTGCTTCAACAAAAGCTTGGATTGTTGGGCTGAGGATTAGGATTGCCTTATCAAGTATCAGAGCGTAATCTTTGTGGTCGACTCTAGAATTGATTTTATCTTTCATTTCTGCTATGGTTTATTTTTCTTTAAATCTGTCCATTTATTTTCTTATTGTTATTTCCGCCATTATTTATCAACTTTTCACTTTGTTCTCATTTTCTTCATAAAGATCACGTTTAGATCTTGAAAAAAAATCTTATCATATTTGTTCTTACGATTGTTAATATAAACGATCTTTATCATTTTTTTAAGATCATTTGCATGTTTATTTGAAGATCAAATAAACTTCGATTCACATTTTTTCTTAATCCATCTAAATCTAGAACCGTTGTGTTTGATTTTTTTTTTCTTTCTTATAATCTAAGTTGAACCGTTGTGTTTGATAACTTCTAAATTTCCCAAATTCTGTAAAAAAAAAGAGAGTTAGATAGTTCTTAGAATCTTCACGTCCTATCTTTTTGGATTTTTTTTTTATTTCTCAGTGTGCAATTCTATCCAAAAATATCTTTGTGTCCGTTATTTGTTTGTTCACTTCTTGTTTTATTTTTTTGTTACTTCATAATTAATTTATCTTGATTGTCTTGCTACTATCAGAATTTCCTTACCCATATATTAGCCTACCTTGATCATAATTTAGTCACTTTCTCAAACAGCCTACCTTTGTGTGTATAAACACGAGTGTCCCTAAGTGTAAAATCAGTGAGTTGAGTGTGTGAGATCCTAAACATATTTCACTATTGTTTGTACAATCATGAACCAAGACGGAGGAAATGGAGGGGAGATCAATGAAGCTAGGTGGAGAGAAGCATAGGTCGGAACAATTACTCATTTGAATCAAGTTATTAGTACATTGACAGATCGGATGGAGCGAACTGAAATAGTCTTAGGTAATCTTCAAGGGAGGGAAGTACTCTTGAAGGAGTTGAAAAGGAAGAAGATGACAATGTCACCCTTTTAGCGGGACATAGTCCTAGGGGAGGGAGAGATGTCGGTCAAGGGAGAGGAAGAGTTAGAAGAAGGGGTAGAGAAATTTTAGCACAAAAAAGAATTGAGAGGGAGTACTAGTATGAGAGAGGAAAATAAAGAGGAGTCGGGGGAGTAAAGCTAAAAATTCCAACTTTCTATGGGAGATCTGATCTAGAGAAGTATTTGTAAGATGAGAGCAAAATTGAGCATGTTTTCGATTGCAACAATTTTAGTGAAGAAAGAAAGTTGAAACTTGTTGTGGCTGAATTTTGTGATTACGCCATTATATGGTGGACATCTTTGAAATCAGAGTGGAAGAGAAATTATGAAGAACCAATTGAAACGTGAGAGAAATTGAAGACATTAATGAGAAAAAGGTACATTCCTAAGCATTATTCTCGAGTACTCAAGCAAAAACTCTATACTTTGCAATAGAGATCCAAAAGTGTAGAAGAATATTACAAAGAAATTGAGGCCCTTATGAATAGAGCATGTATTAATGAAGATGATGAAGATATAATGGCTAGATTCCTTGGTGGGTTAAACCGACTACTTGCTCATCAAGTGGATAGGCAACCGTACTTTGATATGCAAGAATTGTTACACCTTGCTGTCAAAATCAAAGGGCAACTAGCTTGGGAGAAGGAGAACTCCAAGAGGTATGATATTTCAAAGTCTACTAATTTCAACACTTGGAAAAAGAATGCAAATATTGAAAAGATAGATTTCAAAGTTGAAGGCAAATATGATCTTGACAAAAAAAACAAAGCTTAGACCTCTAAGGGTAAAGAGAAAGCAGAAGAATATAAGGAGATTCGAGAAAGAAATAGAGACATCAAATGTTGGAAATGTCAAGGAATTGGTCATCTTAGTCGTATTGTCCTAACAAGAGAGTCATGATCATCAAGAATGAAAAAGTTGTCACAGATAGTGAGGAAAGTGATCAGGATGAGCTAGTTGAAGAAGAAACCTAGGACAATGAGGAGGAACTGGAAGATAGGAGTCATTTGATACTTGTTACCAGAAGACTTCTTAGAACTCAAGTTACAGACAATGATGTTGATGATAAAAAAAGACAACTTATTTCACACAAGGTGTTTAGTCAAGGGGACTTCTTTGTAGTCTTGTAATTGATAGTAGAAGCTGCACCAATGTTGTAAGCACCATGCTAATCAAAAGGTTGCTAATTCCAACCCAACACCATCCTAAACCTTACAAGCTTCAATGGCTCAATGACAGTGAAACAATGAAGGTAACTTCTCAAGTTTTAATATCTTTTACTTTAAGAAAATATAAAGATGACGTTCTTTGTGATGTTTTACCAATGCATGCTAGAGACATATTGCTTGGCCGACCATGGCAATTTTACAGGAGGGTTATGTATGATGGCTATTTGAATAGGTATTCTTTTGTAAAAGATGGTAGAAAAACCACTCTTGTACCTTTGAGTTCTGTAAATGTATTTGCTGATCAATTAAAGTTGGAATAAAAAAAAGAAAGAGTTTGAGGAAAAAGAGTTGAAAGAAAAACAAGAGTGGAGTGAAAAAATAGAGAAAAATCAAAGAGAAAAGCATAGTGAAAAAAAGAATGAAATTGAAGAAAAAGGAAAGCATGTGAGTTGTTTGGCTAGAGTTGGAGAAGTTAGAAGGGCAATGTTCTCACAAAAAAAACCATCTTTGTACTTGTGTACAAGGAAGGAAGTTTGGTCTCTAACGATAAGAATTTGTCTTTGTCTAGTATGTTTCAATCTCTTTTACAGGAATCACGTTTTGAGGGAAGTAGTTCCTCCGCATTGTGCTAGGTCTCTTTGATCATCAACATCATTGTCTGTAACTTGAATATTTTTTCTTACGATAACAATGCGCTTAATGAATCACGTTTTGAGAGAATATTTAGGAAAGCATGTTGTTGTGTATTTTGATGATATTTTAATTTATTCAAAAACTTTGCATGAGCATGTGGAGTATGTTAAGTTAGTTTATGCTAATTTTAATAAGTGTAGTTTTTGCATGGAAAAAGTTAACTTTGGCTTCATCGTTGGTAAAAATGGAGTAGAAGTAGATGAAGAGAAAGTTAAAGCAATCAGGGATTGTCCAACACCACAAAATGCAAGTGAAGTTCGTAGTTTTCATGAGTTAGATAGCTTCTATAGAGATTTATAAAAGATTTTAACACCATAGCTGCACCATTGAATGACTTAGTGAAAAAGAATGTTTTTTAAATGGGGAGATATGCAAGTGAATGCATTCAATGAGCTTTAAGAATAAATTAACCAATGCACCATTACTTGTCTTGCCTAACTTTGATAAAACTTTTGAAATTGAGTGTAATGCAAGTGGGTTGGACATAGGTGTTGTTTTGATGCAAGATGGAAAACCCATAATGTATTTTAGTGAAAAACTAAATGTGGCAGCATTGAACTATCCTACCTATGATAAAGAATTGTTTGCTTTAGTTCGCACATGGTAAGTGTGGCAACACTACTTATAGCCTAGAGAATTTGTGATGCACTCAAATCATGAAAGCTTGAAGTATCTTAAGTGTCAAAGAAAACTGAACCATAGGCATGCAAAGTGGGTGGAGTTTATTGAAACATTTTCGTATGTCATCAAATATAAGCAAGGTAAGGATAATATGGTAGGTGATGCATTATCTAGCAAGTACAATCTTTTTACTTCCCTTAGTGCAAAAATTCTTAGATTTAGCATATTAAAGAATTATATCGAGATGACCAAGACTTTGGAATTATTTATTCATCTTGTCTTAAAAAACAGATGTAGATGATTATTATGTGTTTCATGAATTCTTATTTAAGAAAAGTAAGCTTTGTATTCCTAAATGCTCTATAAGAGATTTTTTTGTAAAAGAGGCACATAGTGGTGGCTTAATGGGACATTTTGGGATTAATAAAACTTATAATATGTTGCATGAACATTTCTTTTGGTCGAAAATGGAGCATGATGTTCATAAGTTTTGTAGTCAATGCTTTAAAGGCAAAGAAGCTAAATCTAGATCACAACCAAGTGGATTGTACACTCCTTTGAATGTACCTAACGAACTTTGGACTAATATATCTATGGATTTTGTTCTTGGTTTACCGCACACTAAAAAGGGTAAAGATAGTATTTTTGTTGTGGTAGACAGATTTAGTAAGATGACTCATTTTATTACATGCAACCAGACGAACGATGCAAAACATGTTGCTAATTTATTTTTTAGGGAAGTAGTAAGATTACATGGAGTAAATAAATTGGGTATGTGAAGCTAAATTTCTAAGTCATTCTTGAAAAGTATTTGTAGAATTTGCATATAATAGAGCAATTCATAGTACCACTTATTATTCTCCTTCTCTCGATTTGCTTCCTGTTCCTTCTAATATTCTTGATCCAAGGTGAAGAATTATGTTCCAACTGGACCTATTACACGATCCAAGGCGAAGAAGAAGATCCTTCTAATATTCTTGATCCAAGGTGAAGAATTATGTTCCAACTGGACCTATTACACGATCCAAGGTGAAGAAGAAGATTTAACAAACATTCATTTGTTTCTAAGGACCTATTACACGATCCAAGGCGAAGAAGAAGATTTAACAAACATTCATTTGTTTCTAGAATTAGAAGCTACGGTTTGAACCTAGCTAGGTGAAGCACAATAGATTTCAAGTTTGTCTCCTTAGCCACTCACATATCAACATTTGTTGAAATACTTTATTGTTTTTTTGTTTTCATTTTGTAATGGTCAAATGGTCAAAATTGACTATGTCTTTTGTGAAGATTAAAGGGGATCGGGATTGAATCCCGACCACAAATATCTTTTATCGAGAGACTAAAAATACCCACAATATGTTATGTAAAAATCAGATTGGTGAATTAATGAAATTGAGATCTCGAATTGAGACGTTTTCCTTATAAATTCGAGCATCAATTTTGTCATTTCTAAGTTTCAAGCCATTCTTGTTGTAGAATTGCATCCGAGCCATTCAATCAAGCCTTGATCAACTTCGATTGTGAAGTGACTCAATTTAGAACAAGGTTCCAAATCTTGCTTCAAGATCTTCGATTGTAAAAGGTAATCTAATTCTAGCCTTATCTTTTAGTTGATCCAAAATTCATATAAGGAGGTGTTAATTTCAAGGGTTTTTGCGTCAACTTTGATCATGAGCTGAGGATTAGGGTTGCCTTATCATAAGCAAAAATATCCAAGAGAGAAAATAAAAACATCTAGAATAGGACAACTAAATAAGAGGAAAGCATGTCACATACTCTTAGAGTTAGAGTTAGAACACAGAGCATGGTAGACTCAAAGGAAGCTAAACTTTAATTATGTTTTGGATGAAAACCTTAGACTCATGCAACTAAATGTGTTAGATGACTTGAGGTAGGGGTGTATATCCAGCCCGCCAACCTGAGAACCCAACCCGACCTAACCCAATTATAAGGGCTGGGTTGAGTTTAAAAGAACTTTGGATTCAAGTTGGGTTCATTTTTTGGAACCCGATCCGGTTCGAGTTCAAATTTTAAATTACTTGGACAACCCTACCCAACCCGAAAACCATAAAAAAGGCCCAAACCCACGTAGTAGAAGCCCATGCAGCCTGCCCATCAGTCATGTCTCATTCTTGCTTCTTCTCATTCGAATTCAGTAGTTCAGTCTCATTCTTCTTTCTTCTCATCCAGCTGCTTTACTTACCGAGTTCAAGAGTTCATTCAATCTGTCTCATTCTTGCTTCAATCTTTATTTACAGTTCTGAAAGTGATCGAGAGAAGCCGAGGGGCAAGGGTGAAGCCACATTACCGAGTTGGAGAGGTGAAGGAGTAAGTAGCAGCTAATGAATTGATTCTCGAACGGTAAAGGAGTTAAGCTAATTCATTTATTCTTGTTTCGGCTTTCCTTCCTGTTCCGGTCAGGGTTTCATTCAGTAGCTCCAGGAATAGAGGTTCAGTAGTTCACTCATTCTTCTTTCGTCTTTCAAAGCTGCTAAGGGGAGTTCCATCAAGTTCAAGGGAATGAGCGCATCCACTTAACCGACAGGTTCCGAAAAAGGAAAAACACGACTAGAATAGGGGATTCAGTTCAGGATCAAGAGTAGTTCAAGAATCAATAGGTGAGGGAGGTAAGAGAAGAAGAGTTGGAGTGAGTCTTTCAAAAGCAGAATCAAAGGAAAGAACAAAGAAAGAGTTCAATCAAACACCTAATTCCATTTCTCTTGTTTACTGTGAATGAAAAAATAGGGACAAGAACGGAACAAGGAGCAAAGCGGCTCGACTGTAAAGGAGAGGAGCGAAGCGAACATCCAGCCAACCAGTGGTTAAGGAGAATGAATTGAATATGCTTTACCTAGTTCAATCCGGGAAAATGAACTCAAATACCTCAAAAACATCCATTTTTCACGGGAAAGTATAAAAAAAAGAAAAGAAATGGTCTTTAAAGGCCTTTACTGTTCAAGAAGTAGGAGAACGAGGAGAAGGAGTGAAGGTCATATGTGGAAATCACTACAAGGGGAGTAAGATTCGGATTACCTTATTGATTGAATATCTCAAGACAAGAACATTGTTTGAGATTCGAATCACTTCACAAGCAAGATCGATCATGTCTAGCTTGAATGATTCTTGTTGATCAAATATCTCAAGACAAGAACACTTGATTGAGATTCGAATCATTTCACAAGCAAGATTGATCATGTCGAGCTTGAATGATTCTACATGCAACCTAAACTACATAGAATTGCAAAGAAACTTAGCCAATGGCTAAAGAAAAGTACAAATGCTTCTTTTACTATATTTTCCAAGTGTGCTTACAAATACAACGTACATGGCTTTATATAGCCTAAAAAATGAAACTATTAAAGACATTCTAAGAGTTGTAACCTTCATACTTTATGACCATAATTAGCCATTATGTAAATGTAACCTAAAGTAAATAAAATGTCTTAAAATACAATAACTCGAAATTACTCTAAATTGTAACCCACCCAAAATTTATAACAATCAAACTTCATTCTTCTTCAATGTCGCATGAATTGAAACATCTTTTGATAATTTTGACAACCTTTTCTTCACATCTTCGTTGAAGTATATTGTATGACTGATGTCTTTGGGTTCATATCACAACTCTAAAAGCTAGGTTTCGAGAGGGCTATATCGATCTTGAAAATAGGGGAAGAAATGGAGGAAGGAATGAGATTCTTTATAGCCCATACTGATATGGAAAATCAACCCAAGGGAAAGTATGGAACGGATTACCTTAATGATCAAGATCAAGAGTAAAGAAAACTCGTTTCTAAACTCGTGATTCGAATCACTCCACAAGAGGTTTGATCAATACCACTTGAAAGACTCTACCTGCAAGTTTTAAACACAAGAATTTGCAAAGAAAGTTTAGCTCTCAACAAAGCTAAAATAGAAATTCTATTCTTAATTCCAAAAGTCTAATGTCTAATCAAAGAAAAGAAGGCTTTATATAGCCCTTAGACTCTTAACCTATGTGATATATAACTCCCAAATTAAATGGGCTAGTAAATGAAAAATACTCATAACTTCCATATTAAAAACTTCCATATTAAAATGGCTAGTTGATGGTGGAATATAGTAACCTATGTGGGTTACAATATAACCTTAACTCCTATATTTAAAACTAGCTTAAATATGACAAACAAATATTTAAACTATAATTAAATAATGCAATTAATAAAATGTGCTTATTGACTCATCCTTGGACTAGTTTCATAAATTCAGTGGAGTTCATTAAATGCAACTTAAAGTGCATTTAATTCATCTCTTTCTTGAAGCTCAACTTTGCACAACATATAAGAGAGGTCTCCAACGTCTTCTAGAATTTTCTTTGACGAGCTCACTGTTAAGGATAGTTGACCGTTCATTATAAGGCAAATATCTAGATATGTGCCTTACATTATGGGTTACCATATTTGCCCTTTTATTAAATGCAAATATATTATATTCATTTATTATTCTTTCCTTTTATCGCTATTTCCTTATTATTTGTAATTTACCTTATTTCTGTATTCTGTAAATGATTATAAATGAGAGAACTCTCACCACCATTTGGGAGTGGTGGATTAATCAAACATTCACATGATATCAGAGCCCTTTCGGTTTAACAACCCTGATTCTTTATTCTCTATGGCTTTCGAATCTTGTTATCATCTTCTTCCTTTCAATACTCTAATCCATATGATCACCATCAAACTTTCTTCCTCCAATTATCTTCTTTGGAAAAGCCAACTTCTCACTCTCCTTGAGAGTCAAGACATGCTGGGCTATGTCGATGGAACTATGGTTCCACCACCTCGCTTTGAACCAGAAACCTCCTCAACATTCAACCCCAAATATTTGACATGGAGAGCATACGATCAACGACTTCTCTGTCTCCTGCTCTCCTCTCTCACTGAGGAAGCCATGGTTGTTGTCGTTGGTCTCTGTACTGCACGTGATGTTTGGCTTGCGTTGGAAACTACGTTCAGCCATCAGTCAAAAGCTCGTGAACTGAGACTCAAGGATGACTTGCAATTGATGAAACGTGGCACAAAACCTGTTGCTGAGTATGCCCGTGCCTTCAAAAAAATTTGTGACCAACTTCATGCCATTGGCAGACCCGTCGAGGACATTGATAAAGTGCACTGGTTCCTTCGTGGACTCGGCATCGAATTTTCAGCTTTTTCTACTGCTCAGATGGCTCTCACCCCTATCCCCTGTTTTGCAGATTTAGTCTCTAAAACTGAAAGTTTTGAGTTGTTCCAGCGCTCCCTTGAGTCCTCTGACTCTACTCCTATAAAATTCATAGCCACTAATCGTGGTCGCACCCATGAAAGTCACCCTGCTTCCTTTACCAACCAGCGAGGTCGTTCTTATTCTCACAAAAACAACTCTTCTAATCGAGGACGAACCCACTCAAGTCAGGGTCGTCGATCACCTCATTGCCAAATATGCCGCAAAGAGGACCATTATGCTGATCGCTGCAACCAACGGTATGTTCGACCTGATTCTTTTCATGCTCACCTTGCTGAAGCCTTTAACACGTCATGTTCTATTGCTGGACCCGATGCTGCTGATTGGTTTCTGGACACTAGAGCTTCGGCCCATATGACTGCCGACCCATCAATTCTTGATCAGTCTAAAAATTACACGGGTAAGGACTCTGTGATTGTAGGAAACGGTGCATCCCTACCCATTACCCACACCGGTACTCTTTCTCCTGTTCCAAATATTCACTTATTAGATGTCTTGGTTGTCCCTCACCTCACTAAAAATCTTCTTTCCATAAGTAAATTAACGTCTGATTTTCCTCTCTCCGTTACATTTACTAATAATCTTATTACTATCCAGAATCATCAAACAGGAAGGGTGGTGGCAACTGGTAAAAGAGATGAAGGGCTATATGTGCTGGAGCGCGGCAACTCTGCTTTTATTTCAGCCCTTAAAAACAAATCTTTACATGCTTCATATGATTTATGGCATGCTCGTCTGGGTCATGTGAATCATTCTGTTATTTCTTTTTTAAATAAAAAAGGTCATCTTTCTCTTACGTCTTTATTGCCTTCTCCATCATTATGTAATACTTGTCAGCTTGCGAAAAGTCATCGATTGCCTTATTCCCGCAATGAACGTAGGTTGTCTCATGTGTTAGATCTTATTCATTGTGATCTTTGGGTTCCTTCTCCCGTCAAATCAAATTTGGGTTTTCTTTATTATGCTATTTTTATTGATGATTATTCTCGATTCACTTGGTTTTACCCTTTAAAATTTAAATCTGATTTTTTTGATATTTTTCTTCAATTTCAAAAATTTGTGGAAAATCAATATTCTTCTCGTATCAAGGTATTTCAAAGCGATGGTGGTACCGAATTTACTAGTACTTGTTTCAAAACTCATTTACGTAATTATGGCATCCACCATCAACTCTCTTGTCCATATACACCTGCTCAAAATGGTCGTGTTGAGAGAAAACATCGTCATGTGACTGAGACTGGCTTGGCCCTTCTCGTTCACTCTCATCTTTCTCCTCGTTTTTGGGTTGACGCCTTCAGCACTGCAGCTTATATTATCAACCGGTTGCCTACTCCACTTCTTGGAGGTAAGTCACCCTTTGAACTCCTTTATGACTACACTTCACATTATGACAATTTTCATCCCTTTGGTTGTCGTGTTTATCCTTATTTGCGTGATTATATGCCTAACAAGCTTTCTCCCCGCAGCATTCCTTGTATTTTTTTGGGTTATAGTCCTGTTCATAAAGGGTTCTACTGTCTTGATCCCGCCACCACTAAGCTATATATCACCTGCCATGCTCAATTTAATGAAACTCACTTTCCTACTATCCCTAGCTCCCAAGCCCAACCTCTTTCCACTATTCCTATTTCAAATTTCTTGGAACCACATCTTCATCATATTGATTCATCCCCCCTACCACTTCATCACCACACATTCCTCAATCCAGTTCATCCCCGTGTGATATTTGTTCTAACCTTGTAGATGAGTCTGTGCAGGTTGATACTTCTCTTGCAGGTTCCACTTTGCCACCCTCGACTTCTAATTCAACCTCTATTGAACCTCCTGTTGATTTCTCTTCTTTGGGCACTCATCCTATGATCACACGCGCCAAAGCTGGTATATTCAAGACTCGTCATCTAGCAAATCTTGGTATGTTGGGCTCCTCTGGACTTCTCTCTGCTCTTCTTGCATCCACTGAGCCAAAAGGATTCAAATCTGCGGCTAAGAATCCTGCTTGGGTGGCTACCATGGATGAAGAAATTCGAGCGTTACAACAAAATGATACTTGGACTTTGGTTCCTCGCCCTGCCAACACCAACATCGTGGGCTCTAAATGGGTGTTTCGTATTAAATATTTTCCCGATGGATCCGTCGAGCGTTTCAAGGCTCGTCTTGTTGCCAAAGGTTATACTCAGGTTCCTGGTCTTGACTACACTGACACTTTCAGTCCGATTGTCAAAGCTACCACTGTCCGTGTTGTGCTTTCTATTGCAGTCACAAATAAATGGCCTCTTCGACAACTTGATGTCAACAATGCTTTTCTCAATGGAACGCTTATTGAACGTGTTCATATGGAACAACCTCCTTGGTATGTTGATCCTCGATTTCCTATGCATGTTTGTCTATTAAAGAAAGCTCTTTATGGCTTAAAGCAAGCTCCTCGTGCTTGGTTTCAGCGTTTTAGCTCATTTCTTCTCACACTTGGGTTTTTTTGCAGTCACGCTGACACGTCCCTTTTTGTCTTTCATCAGCAATCTAACCTTATCTATTTGCTTCTTTATATTGATGACATTATTGTTACCGGCAACAACTCATCTCTTATTAACAGCTTTACTCGCAAGCTTCATTCTGAGTTTGCTACCAAAGATTTGGGTTCTCTCAGTTACTTTCTTGGTCTTGAAGCTTCACCCACTCCTGATGGTCTCTTTATCAGTCAGTTAAAATATGCTCGAGATATTCTTACTCGTGCTCAGTTGCTCGATAGCAAACCAGTTCACACTCCCATGGTTGTTTCTCAACACCTGACTGCTGATGGTTCTCCTTTCTCTGATCCTACTCTCTACAGATCTCTTGTTGGCGCCCTTCAGTACTTGACTATTACGCGTCCAGATATTGCCTATGCTGTCAATTCTGTCAGTCAATTCTTGCATGCCCCTACTGCAGATCACTTTCTTGCTGTCAAACGTATTCTTCGCTATGTCAAAGAAACACTCCACTTTGGTCTTATCTTTTGTCCATCCATTGTTCCTAGTACGCTAGTCGCTTATTCGGATGCTGACTGGGCTGGTTGTCTCGATACTCGTCGTTCTACATCCGGCTATTCTATTTATCTTGGTAACAATCTCATTTCTTGGAGTGCCAAAAAGCAACCTACTGTATCACGCTCCAGCTGTGAATCTGAGTATCGTGCTCTTGCCACAACTGCTGCTGAACTTCTTTGGGTTACGCATCTTTTGCATGACCTCAAGGTCCCTATTTCACAGCAGCCCTTACTCTTATGTGACAACAAAAGTGCTATTTTTTGGAGCTCTAATCCTGTTTCTCACAAGCGGGCCAAGCATGTTGAACTAGATTATCATTTTCTTCGAGAACTTGTTATCGCTGGCAAACTTCGTACACAATATGTACCCTCTCATCTCCAAGTTGCTGACATCTTCACAAAGAGTATTTCTCGACCTCTCTTTGAATTTTTCAGATCCAAGCTTCATGTTCGTTCAAATCCGACGCTCAGCTTGCGGGGGGTGTTAAGGATAGTTGACAGTTCATTATAAGGCAAATATCTAGATATTTTCCTTACATTACGGGTTACCATATTTGCCTTTTTATTAAATGCAAATATATTGTATTCATTTATTATTCTTTCCTTTTATCGCTATTTCCTTATTATTTGTAATTTACCTTATTTCTGTATTCTGTAAATGATTATAAATGAGAGAACTCTCACCACCATTTGGGAGTGGTGGATTAATCAAACATTCACTCCTATATTTAAAACTAGCTTAAATATGACAAACAAATATTTAAACTATAATTAAATAATGCAATTAATAAAATGTGCTTATTGACTCATCCTTGGACTAGTTTCATCAATTCAGTGGAGTTCATTAAATGCAACTTAAAGTGCATTTAATTCTTTCTTGAAGCTCAACTTTGCACAACATATAAGGGAGGTCTCCAACGTCTTCTAGAATTTTCTTTGACGAGCTCACCATAGCTTGAATATAACTGTATGAGGTCTGTTGTAGCTTCTTAGCTCTCGTCCTTGTAATTGGACCTTGAGGTATGGAAATTCCTTGGTCGTGGTTCATATCATTCTCCCCCCTCTTGAGAAGGATTCATCCTCGAATCCAAGCCATCACCTACATCAAAAGGACTCAAATCAACAACATTAAAAGTTAAACTAACACTGTATTTACTTGGTAAATCAATTTTATAAGCATTGTCGTTGATGCGCTCAAGAACTTGAAAATGTCAATCTCCTAGTGGTAAAAGCACCCAAACCCAATTTTATAAGCATTTTCTTTGAGTAGGAAATCTTTCTTTTCGGAAATGCACCCAAACCCAATCTCATGGCTTGAAGATGACAAACTTACGTCCTTTATTAATTCGGGTGGCAACCTTGGAATTTTGTTTCTCAATTTGTTCTTTCACTTGATTGTGCAGTTTATGAACAAACTCAACCTTGGCATTTGCATCAAAATTCACAAACTCTTTTGATGGTATGGGTAACAAGTCAAGGGGGGTTAAAGGATTAAAGCCATAAACAATTTCAAAAGGTGTGCATTTAGTAGTGCTATGAACAACCCTATTATATGCAAATTCTATAAAGGGCAAACAATCCTCCCAAGTCTTAAGATTCTTATCAATAATAGCCCTAAGCATAGCAATCATGGTTCTGTTAACAACTTCAGTTTGTCCATCCGTTTGAGAATGACAAGTAGTTGAATATACTAGCTTAGTTCCTAACTTACCCCATAAAACACGCCAAAATTGGCTTAAAAATTTTACATCACGATCACTAACGATGCTTTTAGAAATGCCATGCAATTGTACAACATCCCTAAAGAACAGGTCTGCAATATGTTTTGCATCATCAGTTTTGTGACAAGGAATAAAATGAGTCATTTTACTAAATCGATCAACCACAACAAAGATGCAATCATAACCTTTCCTAGTCCTAGGTAAACCTAAAACAAAATCTATTGATATATCAATCCAAGGACCATTAGGAACCGGTAATGGGGAGTATAAACCATGTGGTTGAAGCCTAGACTTAACTTGTTTACATGCTATGCAACGAGCACAAACTTTATGAACATCAAGTCTCATTTTAGGCCAAAAAAAATGTTCACAGAGCATATCATAAGTTTTAGAAACTCCATGGTGTGCCATTAAACCACGTCCATGAGCTTCCCTCACAAGTAGCCCACGGATGGAACAAGATGGTATGCAAAGTTTGCCTTTTCGGAACAAAAATCCATCTAACAACAAGTAATTATCCACAACGAGTCCTTTTTCACAAGATTCAACAAAAGGAGCAAAGAACATGTCATGTTGATACAAACCCTTTATGTGTTCAAACCCAACAACCTAGCATTCAAAGTATTGAGGAGGACATACCTTTGTGATAATGCATCTGCAACAATGTTCTCTTTACCTTGTTTATATTTTATGACATAAGGGAATGTTTCAATAAATTCTAATCACTTAGCATGTCGTCTGTTGAGTTTATTTTGTACACTCAAATGCTTTAAACTTTCATGATCCGTATGAATAATGAACTCCTTAGGCGAAAGATAATGTTTCGAGGTTTGCAATGCACGAACCAAAGCATAAAGCTCTTTGTCATAAGTTGGATACCTCAAAGATGCACCAGTCAACTTCTCACTAAAGAACATTAAAGGTCTTTGATTTTGCATTAATACAGCACCTATCCCTACTCCACTAGCATCACATTCAATTTCAAAAGTAGACTCAAAATTAGGTAATGCAAGCAAGGGAGCAGAACTCAATTTTTCTTTCCAAATATTAAAAGCAAGTTCTTGATCTTTTTCCCATATAAAGGATACATTTTTCTTAACAAGTTCATTCAAGGGTGAAGCAATTGTACTAAAATTCTTAATGAACCTACGGTAGAAACTTGCAAGACCATGAAAACTTCTTACCTCACTTACAGTTTTAGGTGTAGGCCAATCTTTTATAGCCTTCACTTTCTCCTCATCAACCTCAACACCATTAGATGAAACTACAAACCCAAGAAAGTTAACTTTTTCCATGCAAAAGCTACATTTCTTTAAATTTACGTACAAACATTCGTTTCTTAAAGTAGTCAAAACATTGCATACATGGGTAATATGATCATCTAAAGATTTAGAGTAAACAAGGATGTCATCAAAATAAACAACCACAAACTTACCTAAGTATTCTCGTAAGACATGATTCATTAGTCTCATGAATGTACTAGGTGCATTAGTTAATCCAAAAGGCATAACCAACCATTCATAAAGACCATACTTGGTTTTAAAAGCTGTTTTCCACTCATCCCCAATATGCATGCAAATTTGATGATAACCCGATTTTAAATCAATCTTAGTAAAAAGACTACATCCATGCAATTCATCAAGTATATCATCTAATCTGGGAATTGGATGCCTATACTTTATAGTTATCTTGTTTATAGCCCTACAATCAACACACATACGCCAAGAACCATCTTTCTTAGGTACAAGAATAACTAGAACAAAACAAGGACTCAAACTTTCACGTACATACCCTTTAGCAAGAAGTTCACTTACTTGCCTTTGTATCTCTTCAGCCTCCTTTGGATTAGTCCTATAAGCTGGTCGGTTTGGAATGGGCGCGTCAGGAATGAAGTCAATCTTGTGTTCAATCCCTCTAAGTGGTGGCAAACTACTAGGCATCTCCTCGAAAATAAATCTTCAAACGCTTGCAAAAGCACACTAAAAGCACTAGGCAAAGAAGGGTTAAGCTTGTTTGTAAGGTAACAAGACCCCTTGCACATACGTACAAGAATAGTCTAGTTAGAGAGCAAAATATTCCTAGCCTCACTTGATCTAACATACAAGCTTACTGATTTGGCTTTTCTCTCTTTTTTTTCTCTAGGTTGAGTGTTACTCTCTTGCTTTTCACTCAAGCTATTTTTTTCGCTTGATTCTTTTTCAATCTTTGCTTTTGCATCAGCCTCTTGCCGTTTCTTTTCAAGTTTGCAATGATCAATAAATACATCCTTTGGAGACAATGGAATAAGAGTAGTTTTTCTACCGTTGTGAGTAAAAGAGTATCGATTTGCATACCCATCATACATTACCCGACGATCAAATTGCCAAGGCCTCCCCAGTAGTAAATCTCCAACATGCATGGATGTTTCACATAAAACATCATCAACATATTTTCCAATAGTAAAAGAAACAAGAGCTTGTTGAGTTACCCGTACTTCCCCATGATCATTCAACCATTGAAGCTTGTAGGGTCTTGGATGTAGTTGTGTCTTTAAATTAAGTCTTTTGACCAGAATGGAACTCACAATATTGGTGCAACTACCACTATCAATGACAACACTACAAGGTACATATTGAACAAGACACTGAGTTTGAAATAAGTTCTCCCGTTGGTCTAGGTCGTCCTCCTTAATGTGGGTGTTTAGAGCTCGTTGAGTAACCAAAGATATATGTGTAGGGTTCTCTTCACTAAACTCCTTGCTCTCATCAATTTCCTCATTTATGTCTTCATGTGCCTCATCATCCGTAACAATTTCTCCCTCCTTGATGGTCATAATTCTTGCATTTGGGCAATCTCTACTATAGTGTCCTACCCCTTGACATCTGCAACACTTTAAATCTCTATTTTGAACATTAGACTTTTCTACTTTTTCTTTCCCTGTTCTAGAACTCTCCCCTTTCTCAAATTTAGCTTGAGGCTTCTCATTAATCTCTTGATTTTTATGCTTATAATAAATGTTCTTACTATTCTTTTTCCATGTAGAAGTAGAATTGGGAAAAAATTCAGAAGAATATCGTTGAGACCTTCGCTGGAGTTGCCTCTCGATCTTAATTGCAATGTGCAACAACTCCTCAATATTAGAATAAGGCTGTAAATCAGTCTTATTTGCCATCTCTGTGTTTAACCCATTAAGAAACGGGGCCATGAGAGCCTCCATGTCCTAATCGAGATCAAGTCGATCCATCAATGTATCCATCTCCTTGTAATAATCTTCCACAGATTTGCGTCCTTGTTTCAATGCTTGAAGCTTTGGCGCCATGTCCCGTTGAAAATATTGTGGAACAACACGCTTCCTCAGACTCTTTGAACTCGTACCATGAATAAATTGGTGCTTCAAGGTTTCATTCTCCTACTTGACATCAATTTATCCCATCAAATTTGAGCATATTGTTTGAATTGAGCAATGCATAACAGTACCTTCCTTTCATCACTACAATTATGACAGTCGAACACCAACTCCACCATTTTCTCCCATTCAAGGTACTCCTCTAGATTGGTTTTTCCATAAAACTTGGGAAGTTTTAATTTGATGCTCCCCACGTGACAATCAATTTTATCATCATAAGGAACTCGTTGTTGTAAATTATGATACCTTCTTCCATGGTCTCTCCCTCGCATCAAGCCATGACCAACCGCATGGGGATTATCCTCGTGGTGATCAGAATTGTCGCCCTCATATTTATCGGTTGAGGGCATAGGTAGTGGAATCCTCTGTCGAGCTTGATTTTGAATCTTCAATCTGTTGGGTTTTATGTCCTAAAACTCATAGTTTGTAAACAAAAATCTATTCTATTTTCAATAAAGTTATTATTGTTGTTTATTCAGTAAAGATTGTTATTGAATAAAGTGAACTTTACAATCATTAATCTAAATAAAAAAAACTAAGAACACTCTGGCTATAGTATGATTACTTGAACTATATGTAGAGACATGAGAGTTTATCAAGTTCAAGTATATAGTCAAAATGATCTATAATATAAGGATAAGGCTGAGTACCTTATTTTGAGGACACTATGGATGCGGCCCACTTTTGATATGATATAAACAATGTGATCACTAAATTGTACATGTGGAGACATGTGAGTGGGGGCGTCCTATGCAATGAGTATTGCATAAGATCAGACCATGAAGAAAATTACTCTCACTTTATAATGTCGTTTACTATTGAGACTGATTTTCTTTTCATTCGATGACCTAGATAACTCGATCTTAATCCTAAGCTAACCATGAACTCCTGTTTATTCGGAATTATTCTTAGATTTGCATGGGTGAGAGTGGCTCAAGTTCGCCGACTCTATAGGCCTCCCATTTCAGGGGTAAGACTGGGTAAATGGCTTGGGACGTGGGGTGCAAGATGGAATTCACTCCTACCCACTTTTAGGGATAGAAGAGAGGTAGTTTCCTTAAGTACTGACTCTAGGTCTTGAACAAGGGGCACCACCCTCTCATTGGCTTGAGAGGGATCCGGTTTACTGGTTGGACCACAAACCAATTGTTCATTAGATGATCAGTGAGACATAAGAAACAAGAAGTAACTTTAGGGGTAAAACGGTAAATTGACCCAGCTCTAGTTACAAACAACCTGTGAAGGATCGAGTTACTAATCATGGTTATATGAAATGGACAGAAATATATCTATAGTGAGGGGAGTGCAACTACTAGGCTATAATGGAATGTCCTAGTAGTTAACGAATGTTGGTTAACAAGGTTAATGAGTTTAACCGGTTAATCTTGGATCGTTGGAACCCATGATCTATAGGTCCATTAGGTCCCTCTACTAGCTCATAACGGACTAAACCATAGAACAGTGTGATGAGTGAGTTCGAACTGTTCGAATTCAAAGTAGGGAGAATGCGCTACATATATACGATATACTTAACCGCATTTTTGTTTTATTTACGAATTAAACAAAAAGAGAGAATCTGAGATATTTAAATAAGATTTAAATATCTTAATCAAATATGTGTCGGAATTAATTGACATTGACATTTGAATTAATATTAAATATTAATTAAATAGTTTAATTAATCATTTAATATTACTTTAATTTGAAATTAATAATTCAAATTGATTGTTGAAACAAAATGAAGAAAGTCAAAATGTTGACGTTCATTTAATGGAAAAATCCATGTTCGTTGAATTTTGAGGTGTCAAAATTTGGTTTGACCAGACTTGCATGTTTGCCAAATAAACGCCATAAATTTGAGTGGAATTTTGAGTGCCAAAATTTTGTTAACTCAAGCATGCATGTTTGCCACATAATCCCAAATATTTGAGTGAAATTTTGAGTGTCAAAATTTGGTGATCTCAAATTTGCATGAACATGCAACATGACTCTATAAATAGAGTGATCATGGTACATGGAAGGGTGTTCTTGTTGGTGAAAAACCTTGAGAAAAGCCTCTCACAAACACTCTCTTCATATATATAAAATCCCTCCCAAGTTTAGTCACTCACCAGATTCCACAATCCCGTTCTAAGGCCGGAGGATAGTGGAGAAGACACTAGTGGTGGTTTGAAACCGGTTCGTGAGGAAAAAGGAATTTGAACTACAAAAGGTTAGTATTCAAACTCATTAAGTTTTAATACTTATGAACATGCTAGTTATTTACTATAATTGATGTTCTAAAAGAGCCTAAGATCCAAATTGCTTCCGCATGTGTTATATTAACACCTTCAATTGGTATCCGAGCAAGTTTTAGGCACTTTATTTACAATAATTTGATCATGGTGGGTACCATTTCATGAATGAAATTTTGTGGTTGCTAAAGTGGATGGTTTTGGTTTTTTCATTTTTTTATGCTTTCATTTGATACAATTATTGTAATAAGCCTAATGTGTATGGGCTTTAAGGA
Organism: Cucurbita maxima; assembly: GCF_002738345.1. Lineage (NCBI taxonomy): Eukaryota > Viridiplantae > Streptophyta > Magnoliopsida > Cucurbitales > Cucurbitaceae > Cucurbita > Cucurbita maxima. Next base: position 673,143 of record NW_019272073.1, on the reverse strand, counting down.
ATGAAGAAAGGTCTGTAATTTTTTTGGAGTCATTAGAGTCCATTTTAGGTTGTAATTGATCGAAAATGGAAGAGATAGCAAGCTGAACCGAAGAAGAAGATGGAAGAGGCAGTCCGGGTGTTTTTTCTGCCTTTGGAATCCGGTTCAATGTTTTTAAGGGTTGGTTCGCCCAGTTTCTGAACCTCGGGAGCGGTTCAAGTTATTTTAATTATTAATGTAATAATTTAGTTAATTGCTTGTTTTAAAATGCCAAAACCAATCCACTTTAGCGTGTTTAATTAATTATGCATTATGAATGTATGTTTTAATTAAATAGAAAATGTATATGCATAAAGTATATCATATAGATTTAAAATCCTACCACCATAGGCTAAGCATGTTTCATGCATTCCAAGTATGTTATAAGTGTTATAATGTATAGTATGCATGTTTAGGGTTCCATGAGTGATAGATATAAATTGTTATATTATTGCATGAAATGGATGATTATATAATTGTTATATAAAGCATGTTAGATGCATGTTATAGGTTATTTTCAATGTCATAAAACGAGATAGACGTTAAAATCTATTATAAAGATAAGTACATGCTCACTCAGGGTTAAGAACCGAGTACGATCAATTTTAATAGTTAAAATAGGTCGATGTCTTACAAACGATTACGAGAAAGCTCACCTGACACGATCTTGTCTAAGGCTGGAGGTACTTAAGTTGACGGTTTACAGAACACCTACTACCTGGAGATTGGACCAGTACTTGAGCTTAGTTATCCCAGTTTTATGAGCATGCTTAAGTGATGTAAGTTTTGGAAAAATCACCTAGACTTAGGTTATATTTAATTAGCCGGAATATACCTAAGTAATGATTATACCCAACTGTCTAAAATACTTAGTGGGAGAAAGAAGGTATATGAGATACATCGTTTTCCTTTCACGCTCTTTGACAAATTCACACTGTGAGATTCATGCTCGGCCTCATGTCGCCTTGGGAGAGTCCTCTATTCGGAAGGTATTTGCATGAGTCAATAACATGGTGAATGGAGAAAGTATATATAGTAAGTGGGAGAAGGAAGTATATCAACACGTCCTATGGTCTCCACCACTAGGTTGCACCGTGAGATTCCCATGTTCCGCGTGCATGTTGCCCTAGAGCAACTACCCATTCGGAGGGTCGTAACATGGGAGTCGAAACAACGCAAACTCCAGAAATGGATAGGATTTCTTAGGTCCATTCCCAACTTTGGTTTTTTCATTTGATAGCATTGTTGGGATCGATCTCTGAGGTCTGAAAATGGCCGATCTCTGAGGACCAATCTCTGAGGTTTGATAGCAATTTGGATATATGAAGAGAGTGTTTGTGAGAGGTTATTCTCAAGGTTTTTCACCAACCAGAAGCACCTTCCATGTACCATGGTCACTCTATTTATAGAGTCATGTTTGCATGTTCATGCAAATTTGAGTTCACCAAATTTTGACACTCAAAATTCCACTCAAATGTTTGGGATTATATGACAAACATGCATGCTTGAGTTAACCAAATTTTGACACTCAAAATTTCACTCAAATTTGTGGGGTTTATTTGGCAAACATGCAAGTTTGGTTAAACCAAATTTTGACACCTCAAAATTCCACTAACATGGATTTTTCCATTAAATGAAGTCAACATTTTGACTTTCATCATTTTGATTCAACCATCAATTTGAATTATTAATTTCAAATTAAAGTAATATTAAATGATTAATTAAACTATTTAATTAATATGTAATATTAATTCAAATGTCAATCCCAATTTAATTCCGACACATATTTGATTAAGATATTTAAATCTTATTTAAATATCTCAGATTCTCTCTTTTTGTTTAATTCGTAAATAAAACAAAAATGTAATTAAATATATCATATATATGTAGCACATTCTCCCTAATTTCAATTCGAACACTTCGAACTCACTCGTCACACTGTTCTATGGTTTAATCCGTTATAAGCTAGCAGAGGGACCTAATGGACCTATAGATCATGGGCTCCAACGATCCAAGATTAACTTGTTAAACTCATTAACCTTGTTAACGAACATTCGTTAACTACTAGGACATTTCACTATAGCCTAGTGGTTGCACTCCCCTCACTATAGATATATTTCTGTCCATTTGATATAACCATGATTAGTAAGTCGATCCTTCACAGGTTGTTCGTAACTAGAGCTGGGTCAATTTACCGTTTTACCCCTAAAGTTACTTCTTGTTTCTTATGTCTCACTGATCCTCTAATGAACAATTGGTTTGTGGTACAACCAGTAAACCGGATCCCTCTCAGGCCAATGAGAGGGTGGGGCCCCTTGTTCAAGACCTAGAGTCAGTACTTAAGGAAACTACCTCTCTTCTATCCCTAAAAGTGGGTAGGAGTGAATTTCATCTTGCACCCCACGTCCCCAGCCATTTACCGAGTCTTACCCCTGAAATGGGAGGCCTATTGAGTCGGGAAACTTGAGCCACTCTCACCCATGCAAATCTAAGGATAATTCCAAATAAACAGGAGTTCATGGTTAGCTCAGGATTAAGATCGAGTTATCTAGGTCATCGAATGAAAAGAAAGCCAGTCTCAATAGTAAACGACATGATAAAGTGAGAGTGACTTTCTTCATGGTCCGGTCTTATGCAATACTCATTGCATAGGACTCTCCCACTCACATGTCTCCACATGTACAATTTTAGTGATCACATTGTTTATATCATATACAAAAGTGGCTCGCATCCATAGTGTCTCTAGAATAAGGTACTCAGGCTTATCCTTACACTATAGATCATTTTGACTATATTCTTGAACTTGATCAACTCTTATGTCTCTACATATAGTTCAAGTAATCATACTATAGCTAGAGTGTTCTTAGTTTATTGGATTTAGATTAATGATCGTAAAGTTCACTTTATTCAATAACAATCTTTACTGAATCAACAACAATAATAACTTTATTGAAAATAGAATATGTTTTTATTTACCAACTATGAGTTTTAGGACATAAAACCCAATATTTACAACCTTCACCTATGTGATACACAACTCCCAAATTAAATGGGCTAGTAAATGAAAAATACTCATAACTTTCATATTAAAATGGCTAGTTGATGGTGGAATATAGTAATCTATGTGGGTTACAATATAACCTTAACTTCTATATTTAAAACTAGCTTAAATATGACAAACAAATATTTAAACTATAATTAAATAATGCAATTAATAAAATGTGCTTATTGACTCATCCTTGGACTAGTTTCATAAATTCAGCGGAGTTCATTAAATGCAACTTAAAGTGTATTTAATTCATTTCTTTCTTGAAGCTCAACTTTGCACAACATATAAGGGAGGTCTCCAGCGTCTTCTAGAATTTCCTTTGATGAGCTCACCATAGCTTGAATATAACTATATAAGGATTGTTGTAGCTTCTTGGCTCTCGTCCTTGTAATTGGACCTTGAAGTATGAAAATTCCTTGGTCGTGGTTCATATCAAACTCTCCTGATAGGGAGAGGAGTGAAGCCGAGGTTACAATTAATCAATAAAAGGAGAAAGAGTTGTTCAAGAATTAAGAAAGCCGAAAGCAAGACAAGAAAGTTGAATTCGACTGTAAGAACCATTAATTATTTTGTTGATGCTCCATATAACTGTAAAGTTTCGTAAGAGCTTTTTCACTAACAAAAGCAGCTGAAATTAATTATAGTTGATGCTTTACGACTATAAAGTGTCATTTTTTAGGTAATTCATGAATGAGGAAAGAGACTAAACTCAATCACTACTGAACCTCGTAAACTACTAGAAGGTCAAGCTCCTTCCCTTCTATTCCCTTCAGTTCTTGTTCTTTCCCTTCAAAGACTCGGTCAATAAACAGGAGGATGATTCTTTCACTCTTTTACTCTCCTGTAAGAAAGATGAATGAGACTGAACAGAAAAGAAAGAAAAGACTCAACAAGAATGAGATTTGACTCCTTTCCCTATTTTTTAGGCCATTGAACTATGACCTTCTTATTTCTGGAGGTAAAAAAAACTAATTAATTGACTCCTCTCTAATTAATTGACTCCTCTCCCTATTTTTAGGGCCATTTTTTAGTTAATTAGGAAGGAAAGACTCTTGATTCATTCTCCGTCACTCCTCTCCCTATTTTTGAGGCCATTATGTCTTGACCGGATTGAAGGAGGTAAAGCCGCTGCAGCTAATTCATTTACATTTACTCGACTGTAAACAAAGACTCAAGATTCATGAGAATTTACAGTGAATAAATGGAAATAGGAAAAGTAGCTGCATGAGAAAAACCTATACAGAAGAATCAACTGAAAGAAGAATTCAACTGATTCGCCTCCCCCTATTTTTGAGGTCATTTAAGAGGGTTTCACTATTCAAACACTCGGTAAAGCTCAATCACTTGTCCCTTCTTTCTGTAGGTCTCTTTCTTTCTTTTCCTTCTTTCACTCTTTTACGAGGTAAATGAAATAAGTGTTTGATTGAACTCAGTAAAAGACAAAGAGAAAGGAAAGAAAGATCATCTCAATCCTCTCCCTATTTTTTAGGGCATTTCAGATACGAGAAAGTAAAGAGGACAAAGACAAAGAGAAAGGAAAAAAGATAGAGAGTCCCACATACGAGAAAATGTCACAAATAGAGTTAAACCAAGTAAGATTTCAAAGGCATAATGATAGTAACGTCGGGATATCCCCGCCCTCCGAACCGGACGTGAAGGTCTCCCCTCATCCGGCTCTCTGCAGGGGAATCTCCACTCACTGCTTCCCCTAATATCAAGTAAAGGGGATTCGAATATGAACCAAAAGATATCAATCATACAATCTACTTCAATGAAGATGTGAAGAAAAGGTTGTCAAAATTATCAAAAGATGTTTCAATTCATGCCACATTGAAGAAGAATGAAGTTTGATTGTTATAAATTTTGGGTGGGTTACAATTTAGAGTAATTGTATTTCATTTATGTATTTTAAGACTTTATTTACTATAGGTTACAATTACATAATGGTTAATTATGGCCATTAAGTATGAATGTTACAACTCTTGGAATGACTTTAGTAGTTTCATTTTGAGGCTATATAAAGCCATGTATGTTGTATGTGTAAGAGACTTGAAAAATATAGTAAAAGAAGCATTTGTGCTCTTCTTTAGCCAATGACTAAGTTTCTTTGCAATTCTATGTAGTTTAGGTTGCATGTAGAATCATTCAAGCTCAACATGATCAATCTTGCTTGTGGAGTGATTCGAATCTCAAACAAGTGTTTGAGATATTTGATCAACAAGAATCATTCAAGCTAGACATGATCGATCTTGCTTGTGGAGTGATTCGAATCTCAAACAATGTTCTTGCCTTGAGATATTCGATCAACAAGGTAATCCGAATCTTACTCCCCTTGAAGTGGTTCCATATCTTATCATTTGGTATCAGAGCTTAAGGCTCAAGATCGGATATATGTTTCCTTTGCATTTCTTTTCAATTTGTTTTTATCTTTTTAGTTTTTAATCGACCCAAAATAAAGAAAATCAAATCTGGGCTCTACTAGAAAATTTGAGAGGTGAGGATGAGAGATTCATTTGTGTAAATGAGTGCAAACAGAGTGGCCTAAAATTCCTTGAGTGTATACACGTGAGAGAGTGTTGTGAGGTCCTTTGTATTTCCATAACTTATTTTTTGCAGCAAAGTTTCACAAATAGATTCGAGGACGAATCCTCTTGAAGAAGTGGAGAATGATATGAACCAAAAGACATCAATCATACAATCTACTTCAATGAAGATGTGAAGAAAAGGTTGTCAAAATTATCAAAAGATGTTTCAATTCATGCCACATTGAAGAAGAATGAAGTTTGATTGTTATAAATTTTGGGTGGGTTACAATTTAGAGTAATTTAAAGTTATTGTATTTTAAGACTTTTTATTTACTTTAGATTACAATTACATAATGGATAATTATAGCCATTAAGTATGAATGTTACAACTCTTAGAATGCCTTTAATAGTTTCATTTTGAGGCTATATAAAGCCATGTATGTTGTATTTGTAAGTAGACTTGGAAAATATAGTAAAAGAAGCATTTGTGCTTTTCTTTAGCCAATGACTAAGTTTCTTTGCAATTCTATGTAGTTTAGGTTGCATGTAGAATCATTCAAGCTCAACATGATCAATCTTGCTTGTGGAGTGATTCGAATCTCAAACAAGTGTTTGAGATATTTGATCAACAAGAATCATTCAAGCTAGACATGATCGATCTTACTTGTGGAGTGATTCGAATCTCAAAAAATGTTGCCTTGAGATATTCGATCAACAAGGTAATCCGAATCTTACTCCCCTTGTAGTGGTTCCTTATCTTATCATTTGGTATCAGAGCTTCAGGCTCAAGATCGGATATATGTTTCCTTTGCATTTTTTTTTTCTCAATTTGATTTTTATTTATTTTTATCTTTTTAGTTTTTAATCGACCCAGAATTCAAAATTCAATCTTTGCTCTATTTCAAATTTTGAGAGGTGAGAATGAGAGCTTCATTTGTGTAACTGAGTTTAAAAAGAGTGGCCTAAAATTCCTTGAGTGTATACACGTGAGAGAGTGTTGTGAGGTCCTTTGTATTTCCATAACTTATTTTTTGCAGCAAAGTTTCACAAATAGATTCGAGGACGAATCCTCTTGAAGAAGTGGAGAATGATATGAACCAAAAGACATCAATCATACAATATACTTCAATGAAGATGTGAAGAAAAGGTTGTCAAAATTATCAAAAGATGTTTCAATTCATGCCACATTGAAGAAGAATGAAGTTTGATTGTTATAAATTTTGGGTGGGTTACAATTTAGAGTTATTGTATTTCATTTATGTATTTTAAGACTTTATTTACTATAGGTTACAATTACATAATGGTTAATTATGGCCATTAAGTATGAATGTTACAACTCTTGGAATGACTTTAGTAGTTTCATTTTGAGGCTATATAAAGCCATGTATGTTGTATGTGTAAGAGACTTGAAAAATATAGTAAAAGAAGCATTTGTGCTTTTCTTTAGCCAATGACTAAGTTTCTTTGCAATTCTATGTAGTTTAGGTTGCATGTAGAATCATTCAAGCTCAACATGATCAATCTTGCTTGTGGAGTGATTCGAATCTCAAACAAGTGTTTGAGATATTTGATCAACAAGAATCATTCAAGCTAGACATGATCGATCTTACTTGTGGAGTGATTCGAATCTCAAAAAATGTTGCCTTGAGATATTCGATCAACAAGGTAATCCAAATCTTACTCCCCTCGTAGTGGTTTCTTATCTTATCAGACTCTATCATGATCTTACTAATCTAAAGATCTCAAAATGGAAGAACGAGCTCTTTTTGCTCGCCCCTCTCCCTATCTCTAAAGGGGCGGGCATAAGCACTGAACTTGATAAGGGATGGGATTCATTCACTTGCATTACTGCTAGCACTATAAAATGCTCCAGTCTTAACGCCCTGACAACTGCTGTGCAGCCTTTCCTCGAGTTGGTAGAGTTGGGTTTTCCGTTTACCCACAACAGAGGAGCCGCCCCCACCAAGCAAGCGGCCACGAGTCATAACGCACTCTTCGCACAACAAATCCACTTTGAAGTTGACTGATTCGTTCGGCCAATTGATGGAATGTGTACGAGATACCATAGGGGCCCAATATCTCAATAGCACCTTTGTCTAAAGCTTTGAATGAGACTGAATATTCGAAATGCAGGAACGATCTGACTAGAAAGTCATTCAAAACTTGATCGAAGAACCAGCGTTTATTGAAGAAGCTATAGAGTCTATTACAAAAAGTACTAGTTTGAAAGGCTCATTGGAATTGATCCACTACGAGATTAACATTATATAAAACAGAAGCACCTAAAGTACTAAACAGAATAGGTATTAGTTTTGTAATGGTTGGAGCAACAAACTCGGATTCGTTAAGAATCTCATTTTTTGGTAGTACGAATGGGAAATTGGCCCAAAAATTGGATAGGGGTCAAGACGCTGTCGGGTGCCGGCGACTGACTCAAGTGCCCCCTGAACCGCGCGAAATGGTCGCCTATTACACGGCTCACTAACTCTGCCTGGGGTGGAGTACCTATTATTCGTCGGCGGTCCAGTGCACCCCTACTTAAAGGATGCTACTTAATTACGAAGGTAATTCTTTCTTCATCGTGAGAGTTCCCTTTCGTTAAGTGCATCGAACCAGGAGTGGACATCATCATCATTTGCAGACAAATCCAGATCCTCTTTCATCATTAGCTTAGCTAAAGTGGAATAGTATGACAGGCTTTCCAAAAAATGAAACGAAACCCACTTGATCGATATGAAAAAGATGCGCTCAAAAAGACCTCCTACACCCCCAAGTGATCGAGTTAAGTCAGAATTTGCTCCTCTATCAGTTGCTCCCGCTCCGAACTGACTTCCTGGAAAGATAGGATCGGGCAATTCCGCCGGTTCTAGAGCTGACCTGATTATTAGAGAAAGGGCAAAGGGCTTTTTATAGAGGTTGAGTAAGGGTGGTGGAGCTTGAGGCTTCTCAGCCGCAGGAACAGGGAACGAATCCTCCTAAATAAAATGGAATGAGTTCGCAATGACTAACACAATAAGCCCCCTCATCACTGACCGCTATTTTTTCTTGGTGGGAGTGAACAATGTTTTTTTCGGCTTTCCTTTCTATTGATGAAGAGGTGACCTCGTGCTCTTCAAGAAATTCAGGCAAATCCCCCCCGAGCCCTAGTTTATCAGGGATCTTAGAGGGGCATCCAATCAAGGCCGCCACCCTTGCCCTTTAGAGATAGGAGCGAAGCAGCGAGACAAAGAAGGGGAGGGGCGCAAAGTCTTCAAAAAAAAAAGCACCGAAGGCCTCAAACTCATCAGGAGTTGGAGAATGACAAAACACTTTCCAACAAAAATGCATCAACAAAACTGCCCTTCCATACGAATCGTCGTGGCATGCACTTTGTTATGAAATTACAGGACTTCCTATTGATCTTGATTAGTTCCAACTTGTTGAGAGTTCTCTTTTCTTTCTAGACTGGACCCTTTTTTAGACCGTCTCCTAAAACACCTTATCCCACATGTGCTTTTGGAGCCCCCCACTCATTCAATGACTTGCTTGTGATTGCAGCCATTCCTCGAAAAGGGAGAAAGGAGGGAATCGTCTGCTCCCGTTTATGTGACGAATCGAACAACCTTAGGTCTCGAATTATGCGAACCACCGGATCAAGACCAAGATCAGATCTCCATTACATGGTACGATATATCTATCGATCCGAAGAACTGACTTTCAATTGTAAGTTATCTATTCTGCTCCTATCTAAAGTTGCTAGGTTGCTTCACCTTCACCATTCACAAAGACAGGTGCAGGTGCGCTTCGCTCGGCCACATGATGAACATGTTTTGAGCTAACTGCATGTCGAGCGGTGGAGCTTGTGGTCACTCGTTCCTCTCTAGTTCCAATCCTAGTAAAGAGCCTCAGATCCTATTATACACTTCACATATGATATTCAATTCTGGCCCATACTAGCTCTTCGCTTTGTTGTACAAAGAGCATGCCCGAGGGGGCTACAACGCTCACCGCGCACTTGCATCACCATTAGAGCTTGGCTACCGCTTCGCCCAGCTCCTACGCCTACCACGAACGTTGAATCATCACGTGGCTGCAAAAGCAAGCTAAGCTTCACACGGTGGCCAAAAGACTCACGACCGAAGGATCCGCAACAGGAGAGCTTTTAGACCCTAAAACGCCCATTCTCAACGAGTTCCGAAGTGATTTTCATTCTCACCGCTTCTTAAGCCGAAAGAAAGCAGGGCAAGAATCTCGGTAGTACGAAGGGTAAGCAGAATCGTATCTGGCAGTAGTTCTTCGGATCGATCATAGATTCTCGGCCCCGTTGTTCGGCTTCCACTATAGTTGACCTCTCTTGTTCTCTTACCCCTTACACAATCGGGGGGAGGACTCATGTAAACTTCTTCTTGTAGGTCCCCGTTCAAGAAGGCATTTAGAACATCTAATTGGAACAGAGGCCAATTTCAATTCGCTGCAATAGAGAGCAGGAGAAAAATAGATTGAATCTTGGCTACTGGGGTGGGGTAAACAAGGGCTTTCTCGTAATCGAGACCATATGTTTGCGTCAAGCCTTTAGCTACTAGCTGTACCGACCTTTTCCTCCTTTCTCCCATAAAGCTTCCCTTCACCCAGTCCCATATCCAATTAGTAGAGAGAGATGGGGAGATTCAAAAGTCAGACAAATGCGCATTTCCTCTCTGAATCGAGAGGTATCATATTGAAGTAACATGAGTCATGTATTCTAATTTCAGTGATTTACAGGAGAACAAAGTGGATTGTTGAGCCAATTCCAGCATGAGAGGACCCATGAGACAGAACACTGTGTGGATGCATTCCTTTGATAGCAGGGCTTCCTCCCATCTCAATTCATCAGTCTTCAGTCAGTAATCTCATACTCTCGATCAACTCGAACCACTACGTTATCCATGTTTTGGCTCATTCATATGCTCATCCTATTCATGCCACCAGAATCTGTAATAAACCATCATTTCAAACCATCCTGTTACAGGGAATCTTTGGGTATCATTTCGAAGGGAGCGTCGAGCACCGAAAGTGAAGTTGCTTCTACCTACAGGAGCATCCGCCTTTTTTGGGGGGATCGGGAAGAGGAAATGGAAGGTTCTGGAGCAAATCTTGATTGAATTTATTGAGTCTTGAAAGCAAAATCAAAGGAAAGCAAAGAGAAGAGACCGACCATATGTCCTATGAAGGAGAGAAGCCGAGGTGAAGGAGAAGAGAAAGAATGAATCGAGAGTCTTTAATGTTAAAGAATAACGAACCATAACTTCCTGAGAATAACGAACAATAACGGAAGTGAATAGAGGTGAAGGAGAAGATCAAGAATGAATCGAGAGTCTTTACAGGAGAGTAAATGTAAATGAATTAGCTGCAGCGGCTTTACTTTACCTCCTTCAATTCGGGAAGGGAATAGAGTCAAGAAAAGGGGTTCCGTCTGGAGCTGTTAAGAAGGAATCGAAAAGAACCAACCAAGTTGTTTAGGTTTAGAGCCAAAAGAGCAAAGCCGAGGTGATTGAGTTCAGGGGCGAAGCCATGAGACCCATAGCGAGAGGAGCGAAAGTGTCAACCACTTCCTCTTTTTCTTACTTCATACGGTTACTCGAAGAGGGAAAGGAAGAAGGCGAGGTTCAGGTTTCGTCTTTCAAAGCAGCTAATTCATTTACTCGACTATAAAGTGAAGGGAAGGGAATAGATTATAAGGTTCAGGTCAGGTAATATCAGTGAACGAGAGAATAGGAACAAAACAGGAGTGAATTCAAATGAATAAGGAGTCGAGTATTGATCTTTGTTTACAGTGAAAGAATAAATAGGGAGAGGTTTAGGTGAATGAGCATCTCTTTCTTTCATTTGGTTCGTCTTGACTGATTGTGAACAAGAACTTCCTGAGAATAACCACAAACAATACAATAATGGAAAAGAATAGAATATAAGGGGAATTAATCTTGAGTCTTTACAGTGAGTGAAAGAAGGATTGAATATCCGAGAATAAATCTTTCTTCAAGAAGGACAGGGATGAAAACACCTATTCTATTTACCTTTTTCAATCAGTCAAAGGTGAATGAGACCGAAGGGAGAGGAGAAAGAGAAGAGACCGACAATGAATAGGTTCAGGGTTCACTATGTCTTTTCTTTCATGAGGTAATCAGTAGCTAATTCCTTTACTCGTCTGTAAAGTTCAGGGAATAGAGTCAAAGGGGAAGGAGTTCAGTTCGTTCAGTCTCATTCTTCTTTTGTCTTCACTCTCATTCATCTTTCGGCTTTGTTTACATACAGTGAAATCAAGTCAGGTAATAGAGGTTTCTATTCAGCCTCATTCATCTTTCTTAATGGAGGAGAATAAAGAATCGAAATTGAGAAGAAATAGAAGAAGAGAACAAAAGAAGATCAAGATTTATCATATTTATGGGATGAAATTCAGCATTGACTTTCTTTGTCCTATGGATTGATTGAACTCGGCGGTAAAGCATATTCAGTAGCTTTTTTCTTTCTCTCGGTAATATAGGTATTTGTTTGGTAATATCGGTTCAGGTTCCGGTTCTTCAAGTGATTGAGTTCCATTGATTGCATTAATTTATCCGGCTGGAAAGACTAAAAGAGTAGGATTTAAGTCAGGGTTAAGGAAGGAAAGGGGTAATTCGCTCATTCATCTATTGGTCTCACAATTTCATTACCTTTTCCTATTTATTCTTTCACTGTAACCTTAGTTTCTTTTGTTGAGTCTTTCAAAGCTACTAATTCATTTCTTCTAGAACTCTAAAAGTGAAGTAGCGAAGGGAATAGAGGTTCAAGATTGAATGAAAGAATAAATAGTTTCCAGTTCAGGTGAAGACAGGAGAAAGAATCAATCATTTGATTCTTCTTTCAACTCATTCTCTTTTCTTTTACTGAGTTCAATCAGGAAAAGGTGAATGAGTAGTAGGGATAGGAGTGAAAGAAGGGACAGGCTAAGTCGCTTTACCTCCTGAAGTGGCCTAAAAAATAAGGAGAGGATTCAACTCGAATGAATAGGTGAAGGAGAAAGAACCAACCAGTTTAGAGTCGAAGGCAATGGGTAAGACCAAGTTGTAGAGGCGAATGAGTGAAGCCGAGTTGACTCTACTAGGTAATCTCCGCCAAGGAATAAAGGATAGGGAGAGTAGTTTAGGAGTTTACAGAGTGAAAGAAGTAGGATCAGTTTAATTCATCTTGATGTTCAATCCAGGAAGGGAATAGAGGTGAAGGAGTGAACTCGAATGAATCTTTTATACAGGAGAGAGATTAAAAGAGTAAAAGAAGGTGATATGAACCAAAAGACATCAATCATACAATATACTTCAATGAAGATGTGAAGAAAAAATTGTCAAAATTATCAAAAGATGTTTCAATTCATGCCACATTGAAAGAAAGAAAGCTTATTAATGTTAAAAAGTCTTAAAATACAATAACTCTAAATTACTCTAAATTGTTACCCACCCAAAATTTATAACAATCAAACTTCATTCTTCTTCAATGTGGCATGAATTGAAACATCTTGTATGATTGATGTCTTTTGGTTCATATCAGAAAGTTCGTTCACGAATAACTCACAATAACTTCACACTTTTAGTATAGATATATTCTCAGATCAAATCTTTCCTTCCTTAATTCAAGAAGGTGAAGGATCATTCTAGTCTATTTTCTTACAGGAGAGTCAAAGAGATAGTGAAATCAGGTTCAGGTAATGGAATATCGCTCAAGGTGCAGGAGAGACACTGATAGTTGGAGAGGTGAAGATGAAGGAGAGAGGATGAAGACAAAGTGATCGAATAGTGAAACCCTTGTTTACGAGGTTCAGGGGCAGGTGAATGAGCATTTCTTTCATTTGTTTAGTCTTAGTTTACAGTGAAAGAAGAAATAGGTTCTGATATGGAAATCAACCCAAGGGAAAGTATGGAACGGATTACCTCTATGATCAATATCAAGGGTAAAGAAAACTCGTGATTCGAATCACTCCACAAGAGGTTTGATCAATATCACTTGAATGACTCTAGCATGCAAGTTCTAAACACAAGAATTTGCAAAGAAAATTTACTCTCAACAAAGCTAAAAATAGAAATTTTATTCTTAATTCCAAAATCTGATGTCTAATCAAAGAAAAGAAGACTTTATATAGCCTTTACAACCTTAACCTATGTGATACATAACTTCCAAATTAAATGGGCTAGTAAATGAGAAATACCCATAACCTCCATATTAAAATTGCTAGTTAATGGTGGAATATAGTAACGTATGTGGGTTACAATATAACCTTAACTCCTATATTTAAAACTAGCTTAAATATGACAAACAAATAGTTAAACTATAATTAAATAATGCAATTAATAAAATGTGCTTATTAGTAATCCTTGGACTAGTTTCATAAATTCAGCAGAGTTCATTAAATGCAACTTAAAGTGCATTTAATTCATCTCTTTCTTGAAGCTCAACTTTGCATAACATATAAGGGAGGTCTCCAATGTCTTCTAGAATTTTCTTTGATGAGCTCACCATAGCTTGAATATAACTGTATAAGGTTTGTTGTAACTTCTTGGCTCTCGTTCTTGTAATTGGAATTTGAGGTATGAAAATTCCTTGGTCGTAGTTCATATTAGGTTCAGTAGCTCAGGGAATAGAGTATAAGGTTTAGTAGTTCAGTCTCTTTCTCATTACCTCTAAAATGGCCCACAAAATAGGGAGAGGCGAATCAGTTTACTGTTCAATGACCTCAAAAATAGGGTGAAATGAAAGAGAAGTTGAATCTGGTTCGTTCAGTAGTTGTTCAGTCTCATTCTTGTTGAGTCAGAGAGTCAAAGAGTGAAAGCAAGCAATAAAGAAGCCTGCCAAGGGGCGAAGCCAGCCGAGGGGAAGGGGCAGGAGCAAGAGTAGGAGTGGAGCTGGGAGACCATGTTCAACACCTACCCATTTCTATTCCATTTACCAAGGAAATAATAGTCCAGGAAAGAGTTTACTGTTCAAGAATCAATAGGGGAAGGAGTGAAAGCAAGCCTATTTCCTTCCCTTACTTGTGAAAGAGTTGAAGAAGGGAGAGAAGTTCAATCAGATTCATAAGTAATAGCCAGTTCTGTCGAATTAATCTTTCTTCTTCTTCTCATCCTTCTGAAGTACCTCTAAAATGGCAAAAAAAATTAGGGAGAGGAGTCAACCAACTCGAATTCATCGAGAGTTGAGTCTTAGTTTACCGTTCAATAAGGTTAAGGATAATTCATCGAAAAGATGCGGAGCAAGCAATGAGACCTTGTTTATCTCTTGAAATAAGGAATAAAGACAAGTGAAGGAGCTTGACCTGATTATCATCCTTCAAGCCTTCCTAACAAATTACCTCATAAATAGCCCAAAATATAGACAGAGGTATAAACTCTCATGAATTTCAGTTGCTTTCCCGAGTGAAAAAGTGTGATATGATAAGGAACCACTACAAGGGGAGTAAAATTCGGATTACCTTGTTGATCGAATATCTCAAGAAAAGAACATTGTTTGAGATTCGAATCACTCCACAAGCAAGATCAATCATGCTCGCTTGAATGATTCTTTTTGATCAAATATCTCAAGGCAAGAACACTTGATTGAGATTTTTATCACTCCACAAGCAAGATTGATCATGTCGAGCTTGAATGATTCTACATGCAACCTAAACTACATAGAATTTGAAAGAAACTTAGCCCATTGACTAAAGAAGAGCACAAATGCTTCTTTTACTATATTTTCAAGTCTACCTTACAAATACAACATACATGGTTTTATATAGCCTCAAAATGAAATTATTAAAGGCATTCCAAGAGTTGTAACATTCATACTTAATGACCATAATTAGCCATTAGGTAAATGTAACTTAAAGTAAATAAAATGTCTTAAAATACAATAACTCTAAATTACTCTAAATTGTAACCCACCCAAAATTTATAACAATCAAACTTCATTCTTCTTCAATGTGGCAAGAATTGAAACATCTTTTGATAATTTTGACAATCTTTTCTTCACATCTTCATTGAAGTAGATTGTATGATTGATGTCTTTTGGTTCATATCATTCTCTACTTTTTCAAGAGGATTTGTCCTCGAATCTATTTGTGAAACTTTGCTGCAAAAAATAAGTTATGGAAATACAAATGACCTCATAACACTTTCTCACGTTACACTCAAGGAATTTTAGGCCACTCTGTTTGCACTCATGTACACAAATGAAGCTCTCATTCTCACCTCTCAAATTTTTTAGTAGAGCCGAGATTGGACTTTTTATTCTGGGTCGATTAAAAATTATAAAGATAAAAACAAATTGAAAAGAAACGCAAAGGAAACATATATTCGATCTTGAGCCTGAAGCTCTGATACCAAATGATAAGATAAGGAACCACTACAAGGGGAGTAAGATTCGAATTACCTTGTTGATCGAATATCTCAAGACAAGAACATTGTTTGAGATTCGAATCACTTCACAAGCAAGATCAATCATGTCTGGCTTGAATGATTCTTGTTGATCAAATATCTCAAGGCAAGAACACTTGATTGAGATTCTTATCACTCCACAAGCAAGATTGATCATATCGAGCTTGAATGATTCTACATGCAACCTAAACTACATAGAATTGGAAAGAAACTTAGCAATTGGCTAAAGAAGAGCACAAATGCTTCTTTTACTATATTTTCCAAGTCTACCTTACAAATACAACATACATGACTTTATATAGCCTTAAAATGAAACTATTAAAGACATTCCAAGAGTTGTAACATTCATACTTAATGACCATAATTAGTCATTATGTAAATGTAATCTAAAGTAAATAAAATGTCTTAAAATACAATAACTCTAAATTACTCTAAATTGTATCCCACCCAAAATTTATAACAATCAAACTTCATTCTTCTTCAATTTGGCATGAATTGAAAGATCTTTTGATAATTTTGACAACCTTTTCTTCACATCTTCATTGAGGTAGATTGTATGATTGATGTCTTGGGTTCATAACAAAGTGAAATGGCCCTTTTTCACAGGAAAGTATCAATTTTCAAATAAATGGTACTAAAGAGTTCAATCAGTCTTAAACAAGGACCGACTTCTTTCTTTCAGGCTGGCTTGCTCGGGCTCTTGCCCCTTCCCCTCGGCCGGCTGGTTGGCTGGATGAAAATCTCCTTCCCCTATTGATTCAAACATTGTAAAGGATAATTCATCTTGCTAAGTCTCCCTTCAGTCTTGAACAAAGGCCGAAAGAACTCTTTTACCTCAAAAATAGCTCAAAAAATAGAGAGAAGAGTCGATTTTTTAATTAATGGTCCTAAAGAGTTAAAGAAGGTTGGAGAAGAGACCGGCCGACTTCGCTCATTCACCTCTCCCTTCACTGTAAAAGAAGAAGAAGGATGAATTATCCCTCGGCTTCTTGATCTTCTCCTTTCTTGCTTACTTGCTTTCACTCCTTGACTGACTCTTCGGTAAACGATTTCATTCATTTACTTGACTGTAATAGAATATCTTCTTCTTTCTCTAAGGGTTCCGGAAAAGGAGTGAAATAACCTCAAATACCGGGAAAATGGCATAGCCCTAAAAATAGGGAGAGGGGCGAAGGAGACCGACAGGCGAAGGGGCAAAGTAGTGAGACCGATAAGAAGAGGATAAAATTAATTAATTAAGGGTCCTTAAGAGTGAAATCAGTCCAATGAAGGGGTAGGTTTCGGGGTGAACTTGAATGAATAAGGAGTTTCGGTTTTCCTTTCGTTCGGGCTTGTTGGGTTGGAAGGAACTGGCTTGCTTGTTTTCACTCTTTTACCCAGAAATCAGGGAAAATAGCCCAAAAAATAGACGGAGGTAATGGAATTGTGAGACCGATAGGGAGAGGATAGAATTAATTAATTAAGGGTCCTTACATTCTCATTCAGGGGAAGGATGAGGTTCAGTAGCTTAGGTTCTGGTTTCGGTTTAGGGAGAGTCAATTCATTGAATATGCTTTCCCCAGTGAAAGAAGGAATAAATAGGGAAATGAGCGAAGCTGTGAGACTCGAAGAGGAGTCAAGGAGTTTCCTTTACTGTTCGTTCAATCAAACACCTTTCTATTTACTAAGTTAAAGAAGGGAATAAAACAAACAAAGCTAGCTCGAGCTCCCGCCCCTTCCCTGCTGTCCCCTGCACTCAATCCTTCTTGAACTGTAAAGGATAATTAATGTTTCGTTGAGTCTTGACTTCCAGTGAACTCAAATGAATCTTTCGTCTTTCCTTTCTTTCTTGCTAGCTTGGGCTCCTCTTTCTTGCTAGCTGGCTTCTTGCTTGAGTCTTTCCTTCCTTAACTTAATCCAATAACTTCTGGTAATAAAGGAGTAGGGGCAAAACCACTTTACTGAGTCATAAAGGTTCAGGGGCAGGATAGTTCATCAACTTCTCTTTCTTTCAGTTTCTTCTTAAAAGTAGGAAAGCAAAGAGCTAGCTACATCTTATCGAGTTCAAGAAGCGAGAGGATTTCTTCTTCTTATGAACCGAGCGAAAGCAGCTAATTCATTTACTCGACTGTAAAGGTTCAAGGGCGAAGCAGCGAGACAACGGAGAGGGGTGAAGACTCTTCCTCTCCCTCGACCGACATCTCTCCCTCCCCTAGGACTATGTCCCGCTAAAAGGGTGACATTGTCATCTTCTTCATTTTCAACTCCTTCATTCAAGAGTACTTCCCTCCCTTGAAGATTACCTAAGGCTATTTCAATTCGCTCCATCCAGTTTGTCAATGTACTAATAACTTGATTCAAACGAGTAATTGTTCCGATCTATGCTTCTCTCCACCTAGCTTCATTGATCTCCCCTCCATTTCCTCCATCTTGGTTCATGATTGTACAAACAGTAGTGGAATATGTTTAGGACCTTACACACTCAACTCACTGATTTTACACTCAGGGACACTCGTGTTCATACACAAAAAGGTAGGCTGTTTGGGAAAGTGAATAAATTATGATCAAGGTAGGCTAATATATCGGTAAAGCAATTCTGATAGTAGCAAGCTATTCATGGCAATCAAGATAAGTTAATTAAGAAATAACAACAAAATAAAACAAGACGTGAACAAAAAAAACTAAGGGACACGAAGATATTTTTGGATATAATTGCACACCGAAAAAAAAATTCCAAAAAGAAAGAACGTAAAGATTTTAAGAACGATCTAACTCTTCTTTTTACAGAATTCGGGAAATTAGAAGTTATCTTCAAGCGTAGATTATGAGGAAAAGAAAAAATATATATATCAAACACAACGATTCAAGATTTAGATGAATGAAGAAAAAGATGTGAATCGAAGTTTATTTGATTTTCAAATAAACATGCAAATGATCTAAAAAAAATGATAAATATCGTTTATAATCACAATCGTAATAACAAATATGATAAGATTTATTTATTTATTTTCAAGATCTCAACGTGATCTTTAGGAAGAAAATGAGAAAAAAGTGAAGAGTTGATGAATAATGGCTGAAATGACAGCAAGAAAATAATGGACAAATTTAAAGAAAAATAAACAAGGGTAAAAATGAAAGATAAAATCAATTCTAGAGTCGGCCACAAAGATGTAAGCCTAGGCTCTGATACCAAACTGATAAGGCAACCCTAATCCTTAGCCCAACGATCCAAACTTTTGTTGAAGCAAGAACTCTTGAATCAAAAGTAATTAACACCTCCTTATACGAAATTTGGATCAACCAAGAGATAAGGCTAGAATTAGATTACATCTTACGATCAAAGATCTAGAAGCAAGATTTGAAAACCTTATTCTAAATTGAGTCACTCCACAATCTAACTTGATCAAGGCTTGATTGAATGGCTCGGGTGCAATTCTACCACAAGAATTGTTTGAAACTTAGAAATGGAAAATATGATGCTCGGATTTCTAAGGAAAACGTCTCAATTTGAGATCTGAATTACATTCATCCACGAATCTGATTTTTACATAACATATTGTGGGTATTTATAGTCTCCCGACGAACGACGTTTGTGGTCGGGATTCAATCCCGATCCCCTTTAATCTCCACAAATGACAAAGTCAATTTTGACCAATTGACCATTGCAAAATGAAAACAAAAAAACAATAAATTTTTTTCAACAAATGTTGATATGTTTGAGTGGTTAAAGAAATAAACTTAAAATTTATTAGGCTTCACTTGTGTAGGTTTAAACCTTGTTGTTGACATTTTTAATGTTTTCCAACTTCAACCGTGAAAATATTCAATTGTCAATTGTATCTCAGCTTCTAATTCTACAAATGTTTATTGAATCTTTTCCGCCACGAGAATAGGTCCATTTGGAACACCGTGATTCTTATCACGAAGCCACGAGACCGAGTTGGAGAGTCAAAGGAAGAAGACGAAGACAGAGTGGTTTGAAGGAAAAGGAGGGGAAGGATGGTTTCGGAGTTCAGTTCGTTCCTCGTTACCGAGTTCAATAAATCCATAGGTTCAGGTGAAAGAGCTTCTCTTCCTGTTCCGTCTCATTCATCAACTGTAAGGTTCATTCAGGATTGAATTCATTCATTTTCTCTCCTGGAAAGTCTCATACATCTTCAGTCTTGACTTCTTGGAACATTTGGAACACTGTGATTCTTATCACGAAGCCACGAGACTGAGTTGGAGAGTCAAAGGAAGAAGACGAAGATAGAGTGGTTTGAAGGAAAAAGAGGGGAAGGATGGTTTCGGAGTTCAGTTTGTTCCTCATTACCGAGTTCAATAAATCCATAGGTTCAGGTGAAAGAGCTTCTCTTCCTATTCCGTCTCATTCATCCACTGTAAGGTTCATTCAGGATTGAATTCATTCATTTCCTCTCCTGGAAAATCTCATACATCTTGAGTCTTGACTTCCTGTTCCGAAGCGAAGCCACTTTACCGTTCAAGAATAAATAGGGGAAGGTTACATCTTGAGTCTTGACTTCCTGTTCCGGAGTGAAGCCACTTTACCGTTCAAGAATAAATAGGGGAAGGTTAAGTAGTTCAGGTCATATCGGTTAAGGTTCAAAAGTAATAGTCCTATTAAACTCGAATTCATCTTTCATCTTGACTTCCAGTGAACTCGAATGAATCTTTAGCGAAGCCACTTTACCGTTCAAGAATAAATAGGGGAAGGTTAAGTAGTTCAGGTCAGATCGGTTATGGTTCAGAAGTAATAGTCCTGTTAAACTCGAATTCATCTTTCGTCTTGACTTCCAGTGAACTCGAATGAATCTTTATCTTTCCTTTCAACACTTTCAAGTTCACGAAAGAATATGCTCTCATTCATCTTGAGTCTTTCCTTCCTGTTCTGTCTTATTCATCTTGAGGCTTAGTTTACTATTCAAGAATCAATAGGGGAAGGAGAAGAGAAAGAGGGTTTCAGTTCCGGTTCATGAGCGAAGCAGAGGGGAAGGAGCCAATAAGACCGATAGGTGAGCTTGACCTTTCATCCAGCCAGCCTATTTCCCTCAACCCCAGAGAAAGAATCATTCTCCAGTTTACCTTGTTCAATCAGGTGAATGAGAAGAAATAAGGAAAGGAGTGTTTACAGTCGAGGAAATGAATTAGCTGCTTTACCGAGTGATAGTCAAACCACAGTGAAAGAAGTCAGAACGTAGATTAAAGCTATCTTGTGATAACATAATTGCATTGCTTTAGAGTGAAAGAAAGGAGGAGATCAAGAATAAATCTTTCAGCTTTCCCCCTTGGTCAAGAGTTCAATGAAAGAATAAATAAGGAGAGCGATAGCGAGAGAAGTGAGGTTCGTAAACTCTTGCTTGAGTCTTGCCTTTCTCTTTGGATTTTACCTTGGTCAAGAAGGAGAATGAATCTTGCTTTCGACTTTCCCTTGGTTAGTGTGAAAGAATAGAGGTTCTGGGGAAGGGTTTCTCTTGAGTCTTAACTTCCTACTAACAAATTACCCTGTCTTTGAGTTCAATCAAAGAAAGAATAAATAGGTAGAGGTGAATGAGTTTACTGTGTTTTCAGGGTCAGGAAAGAAAAGAGAAAGAGAAGTAGCGTGATAAGATAAGAAACCACTACAAGGGGAGTAAGATTCGGATTACCTTGTTGATCGAATATCTCAAGGCAAGAACATTGTTTGAGATTCGAATCACTCCACAAGCAAGATCGATCATGTCTAGCTTGAATGATTCTTGTTGATCAAATATCTCAAACACTTGTTTGAGATTCGAATCACTCCACAAGTAAGATTGGTCATGTCGAGCTTGAATGATTCTACATGCAACCTAAACTACATAGAATTGCAAATAAACTTAGTCATTGGCTAAAGAAAAGCACAAATGCTTCTTTTACTATATTTAGAATTGCAAATAAACTTAGCCATTGGCTAAAGAAAAGCACAAATGCTTCTTTTACTATATTTTACAAGTCTACTTAAGAAAAGCACAAATGCTTCTTTTACTATATTTTCCAAGTCTACCTGCAAATACAACATACATGACTTTATATACCCTCAAAAATGAAACTATTAAAGGCGCTTTATATACCCTAAAAAATGAAACTATTAAAGGCATTCCAATAGTTCTAACATTCATACTTATAATGGCCATAAATAGCCATTATGTAATTGTTAAAGTAAATAAAAAGTCTTAAAATACAATAACTCTACATTACTCTAAATTTTAACCCACCCAAAATTTATAACAATCAAACTTTATTCTTCTTCAATGTGGCATGAATTGAGACATCTTTTGTTAATTTTGACAACCTTTTCTTCACATCTTCATGGAAGTATTTTGTATGATTGATGTCTTTTTTTGTGTACATGAGTGCAAACAGAGTGGCCTAAAATTTCTTGAGTGTATACACGTGAGAGAGTGTTGTGAGGTCCTTTGTATTTCCATAACTTATTTTTTGGAGTAAAGTTTCACAAATAAATTCGAGGACGAATCCTCTTGAAGAAGTGGAGAATAATATGAACCAAAAGACATCAAACATACAATATACTAGATGTATTTGGAACTACAATTTTCAACTTTATTGAAGTAATCAACTTGATTTGAGTTCAAAATTGAAATATACAAAAATGTAAAATCCAAAAAAAAAATAAATCGAAATCTGTTTGTTCATCTGCTAAGAGGAGAGAGGAAGATTTCAACATGCCACGTAAACTTGCGTGGATCAAAGGGTCATGTGCTGTGTGGAGCAACACATCATGGGTTGGGTGGTGTGACGCGGCTCCATTGCTTTGTGACATGCAGACATGAATAGATTTCCTCCTCCATTTAAAGTTCTTTTTAGAAGGAAGTGACTCATTTCAATTTCAAATAGGGGATAAAGGCAATTGATTCCTGGAATAGTCTGGTACAAAAATTTTTTATAAAGTGTTTCACATTTTTGATAAAGTATTTCGCACTCACTAGAAATGCACGGTTTAAAAATGAAATTGTTGCTTTTCAACAATTTGAAGACAAAATACTAAGTGGGGATTGAGAGAGATTTAAAGAGATACTTAGAATGTGTCATCATCATGTATTTTCCCATTGTATCTAAATGAAAACTTTTTGCAATGGACTGAATATTGCCACAAAACAAGTGGTGAATGTTTCTTCCAAAGGGCCATTATATTAAAGACATACAATGATGCATAAGAGACTTTAGAAAAAATAGTTTCCAATAACTATCAGTGAGCTAATGTAAGGAGTAATCTAGGGAAGAAGACTAGAGAAGTATTAAAAGTTGACGTTTTAATACCTATCAATACTCAGTTATCCCCTACGACTCTACAAATTTTTGTGTAGGGACAAAGATCAATAAATAAAGCGCCAATACAAATAGCAGCTATGATGACTCAAATAGCAATTGAATCCTGTGTATATTGTGGAGAAGAACACACTTTTGGTCACCGTCCCCACAATTCAGCCTCTGTTTTTAATATTAAAAACCAATATAATCAAAGCAACCAAAAGAATTATCCATTTTTAAATACTTACAACTTAGGGAGAGGAATCATCCAAATTTCTCACGAAAAAACCAAAGTTCATACAATAAACAAATGTTCGAAAAATTACCTATCAGTTTTGGACTATTTGGACAAAATCAAATGACATGATCTCAACAAGCTAATGTCCAAGGGAAAGGAACCTGCCAAGCTTAGCACATTCCGAGGACATATTTTGAAAGTCTATCAAAGGAATGTACGGCTAGGAACGGTATTGTAATATAAGGCCAGCAAGCATGCTTGCAAAATCTGGAAGTTTGAGTGGAGCTCAGAAATAGGCCCCATAGAAAGTTGGGGCAGATACCAAAACTCCAAAAAGAGGAGGAATTATGTCAAACATAGAGTTGAGTGGTGAGAGCATATTACCCTAGGGAAAAGGTGGAAATAAGAAAGACAACAATATCCACCCTCAATAAATAGTATGTAGAAATTGAAGGAAGGAGATGTTCAACAAGAAAGAAAGAAAAGAAGAAAAAAAAAAAAAGTGGAGAACCTAAAGAGTTTTCGATAAAAATATAAGCAGAAAGAACTTATATCCCATCGCTTCTTTTTCCACATAGAATAAAAATAAAGGAGGGCACCCTTTTAAAACTTTCATAAATACTTTTAAAAAAGTCACACATAAACATCTTGATAATGGAAGCTTTGAAACCGATGCCCTACTATGTTTAGTTTTTGAAGTATATTCTCACCGATGAATTTTTATTTTAAGAATTCAAATTTTCTGTCCAAGAGAAAGAGATTGTGAAATGGTTAGTGTTCAACCTTCTCGTTCCTAATAGTCGGATGACCTAAATGAAGAATATAGTGCAATATTGAAAAATCAAGATCCCACTCAAGGAGAAAAACTATGACTCATTAACAATTCTAGTATCAATTGGAGTGAATGAGATAGATAGAGCATTATGTGACTTGGGAGCCAGCATTAATCTAAAGACCAATCCATTTACAAAAAGTTAGACATTGGTAAAGCTAGATCTATTACATCATTCTCCCATTAGCATACCCCTTTATTAGTCATCCAAAAGACAAGATCAAAGGTATCGTATTTTATGTGGACAAATTCATATTTCTTGCTAATTTTATTATTTTGGATTATGAAGTAGACATGTAAATTATTTTGGGTAGACCATTTTCTAAAACTAGGAAAAATATTGGTAGATGTCTATAAGGAAACTATAACTTTAAAAATGAATAATCAACAAATAGAATTCTACATTAATAACCTGAAATATCTAGTTGAGAAAGAGGAATGCTCATCCATCTCGATAGGGTGAACAAAAGAAGTCGAGTACAAAAGAAGGAATTCAAGAAGCATTTCCTAATGAACTTGTACTAGTTATAGCTAGAAGACTTGCAATGATCCATGCTATGCATACATAGCCAACTACTTAGCATGCAATTTAATCCAATAGATTTGTCATATCACTAGAAAAATAAATTTATTCATGATGAAAAAAAAGAGTATTTGTGGGATGAGTCTTATTTGTTTAGACAAAGGAATATGAAATAAAACACCGTTATGTACCACAAACTAATTTAAGAGCTATTTTAGAGGGATATCATTCTTCCCTATTAAAGATAGATAACAGTGATGAAGGTCTTACAAATGGGATTCTTTTGACAAACACTATTTAAAGATGATGTTGAATTTTCTAAATGTTGCCTCAACTACCAAATAAGGGAAAATATAAGCAAAAGATTACTTTTTAGAAGTAGAACTATTTTATGTATGGGACATAAACTTGAAAAAATCGTTCCACCTCTGGAGGATGAAGAATTCCAACGGGACATAACCTCTTTGACATTGGATAAGTGAAAAAAATAAAAAGAGTTGGTCACAATTTGCAAAAACAGGTTGAAAGTTGGTATTTCTTTATCTCTATATAGTTAGTTTCAATTTCCTTAAAAATGTTTTTTTTATTAGAATAACACTTTCTATTTTAATGGTTAGAATATTTCATTTATACTTTTTCTTTTTAGTTTACTCGGCTTCTCTAGTTGCCTAATCGATCACCACGACAAATGAAGTACCTTAGGAGTATTCTTAGGCTGCTAGTTGTGTGAACGGTATCTATTGCTTCGTAGGGGACCTGGGGTTCATGATCAATTCTCACTATTCCTAGTCGTTTCGCATAGGAAACATGTTCCCATGTCGTACAACTCATTAGCTGCATGGGATAAGGGAGGAGTCGCAGTCCCCAATGAGGGGGACTATCATGGACCTAGGAGGTACTCAGCACACCCCTAAATAAGATACCATATAGTCTCAAATAGCCATGCAAAGGTAGCACCTCGTAGAGAGACAACGGTCATTTATAACTCGACATAAGGAACTCTTAGAGATTAAATGAAAAGACGGAGAACCAAAACAACCCCCAAAAGATAAGACTAGAACCAGACGTTCTAGAGCCAATGAGAAGCCTGTGGGAATTTGTTAAACTTAGGATGAGAAGAGAGTCTTCAAGTGTTCGTTTGAGAATTGTGTGGTCACAAAAGGGGTCATTCTAGAGCATCAATCCGTTTTCAGTCATTTTAGAGTCTTTTGTATTTTCTTTTATATCTGTAACCCTATGTAATATTTGAAACATTAAATTCTCTTTCTTCGGTTTTAATTAAATGAGATTTTTATCTTTTATTTTACTTTTATTTTCTTTTTGTCGTTTTCACTTTTGTCTTTTTTGTCACTGTTTAAGTTTCCAAGCCTCCAAAATTGAGTCTAACAAAGCCTCCAAAATTGAGTCTAACAAATTAATTGTGAGATCCCATCCAAAATTGAGTCTGACAAATTAATTGTGAGATCCCACATCTGTTGTAGAGGATGGAGAGGATGGAGAGGAAAATGAACCATTTTTATAAGGGCCTGTAAACTATTGAATAAACTTAAAATGGTAAATGCCAATTTTAGTTAATTTGTTAGTAGAATTTAATTTAGGAAAGAAAAGTCAAGAGAAGAATTGTCACTACATGATTTTTGAGGGTTAGTAAAAATAAAGGGTGACTAAAAAGAGAAATTGAAAACAAACAAAATTAAAATGAAAGAAAAGTAAAAGATAAAAATACCATTTAATTAAAACAAAATAGAGAAAAGATTTGTTTCAAATTATTACAAAAGAAATTACAAATATAAAATGAAATACAAAACACTCTAAAAGACCGACAAGTGACTGACGCTCCGGAACGACACCTCTCTGTGACAGTGTAGCTCTCGAACACCTCCCCGTATCGACTGGTACCTGAAAAAAAAAAGGAGAAAGAAGTGAGTATAAAAATATACTTAGTAAGCAACCTACATGTAGGCTCTTTTCGCATACTTATCTTAGTAGGTATCCACGGTCTTATCTCTGGTTTCTAGTGAGTGCTAATTACGCTACAACCCTCTTTTCTGTATCTTAGGAGGCTTGCACATCTTATGCAGTGGAATGATCAGTGTTCTGAGGTGAGCCACGACCTCATAAGTAAATCTGAGGGGATCGTATGGCTGGATTTGAATACGTGACTCTCTCTAAACATCATCCGTGGAGGTTAGCTAACAACCCTCACATAGAACCATACATCCACTAAATTCGGGGTGCGACCCCCTGTGTGTCGGTCAGTTACTAAGTCATCCTACTTGACTCCATGTCCCCCACTCAGGGACGGGTTTCTACGGTCCAGGAGTTCTGTTCAGAAGACCCCTTAGCTATCACCACTAGGTCTGGGAACCTGTCACACTTCCCTATCCGGATCTGTCAAGCTCAATGATCTCTGTACCGGAGCTCTGTCTCAACGGTACAGTATTGGAGCAGAGAGGGAAGTGGAGGTTCTGATGACACTATCCACACTACTCAACTCTAGCGAGCTACTTACAGTTACCGTGGGACCTACTATTCTTTCTAGGGTGGAACTTGGTGGGTTAGACTTGGATTCATGCATCTCTAGGATTCTCGTGCAAGGTCTCACAAACCTATAAGATTTCGAATTCTGGGCTCTGGATCTGTCGGTAATCATTTCGCGGGTCTAAATGCACGGTATTCTAGAGGTCCCCCAATCTGGGGTATCATCTAGCCTACTTAGTCACAAGCACCCTAATCTAAGCTCACAATTTCTTCCTATTCATCAAGAAAGATAACACAAGCAATCATTATGCATAGGAGTTAACACGTAGCAGTTCATGCAATATTAACAAACATGCTCAACGGGAAGATAACGTCCATCTTCACCCGGAGCGCATATTTCACAAGATTCCCATCCTTCTCATGCATACATACATTATCAGAATCTCAATCTACACAAATTACATAATCATTTATATCTAGAAGCCATAGATTTCCTTATTTATTTCATTTTCATGGTTTCCAAACTAATATGCTAGGTTCGGTTAACTATGTTTATGGGTCTGATAGCATGCATGCTTATTCCAAACGGTTCCTCCAAGTATTGTTCGTGGGAATACAAATGGCTACTTACTTGGTTAACGCGTGCCTTCCCAAGCTTGAATTATTTGCCGGAAAATTCTAAAAATTCTGGAATTTCCTTGATAGGTCCTAGTTCACATAAAAATAAGATCAGAGTTGAAATCGGGGCGAAAATCAAGCAAATAGAGGTCGAACGGAGGGAAAAAGGTCACTCACACGCCTACACGCCGACCCGATTGCGCGCGCCTGATGCGCTTCTCCAGCCCACGGTCGCCACGTGTCACTCGTCGGTCCTGCTGCACTCCTCCGTACGTCGGCCGACATGTGGCGGTGATGCCTCCTCTCTCCTCCTGCATTTTTTCAGAAACGTGAGTTTTGGCGTTTTCGATCCATTTTCTTCTGATTTTTATATCTTCCAATCCTTAATCCAAATCAACAATTTCTCTTCACGAACATTGTAGATCTCATATTCTATTTCTACAATATATTTTTCTTGTATTTTTTTGGGAATCACAGGTCTTATTATTTAAGTTCGAATTTAGAGAAAAATACGAGTTCTTACCAAAAATCGCGTTTTCTTGAAACTCCGATTTTCGTCCAGAAACTTCAAGAAACCTGTGTGAATCTTATTTTAGTTACATACCTCAAAAACTCTAGACTAAACGCTCAAGAAACTCCTCATATCTAGATAAAATCGAAACAAGAAGTTCGGAACCTTACTTTGTCCATTCTCGGATTTTCTTGCCGGAATGAGTGGATCCACCACCCAAACTCCTTTTCCAGTACCAAGAGAAGTATTGCTTTGAAGTTTCTTGCCTTGGATTCGATCTCCAACTTTGTTTCTTTGCTCTTCCTCTCTCCCAAACCCTAACTTCTTCACCTTTCTCCTTCCTCTCCCTCTTTTTTTTTTTTCTTTCTTTCTCTTTCTTCTTAGAGCCCAAACAACTAGACCGGGCAAGAGTAGGGGCAAAATGACCCTTTTGTCCCTATGTTGTTATTTTATTTTTTTATTTATTTATCTAAAAATTAAGGTATTACAATTCTCCCCACCCTAGAAACTTTCGTGTTTGAAAGTTTATCCTCCCCGGAAGAGTTCGGGGTAAGACCTCCTCGTGTCATCCTCACATTCCTAGGTGGCTTCATTGTCCTGATGGTTTTCCCATAAGACCTTGGCTAATGGAATCTCCCTTTTCGTGGTTTCCTTACATCACGTGCCATTATCCTTATGGATTTTTCTTCATATGTTAGATTCTCCCGAAGGGGAAGTGTCTCGTGATCGATGATGTGAGTGGGATCCGGAGTGTACTTTCTCACATCGATACATGGAGTACGTTGTGCACTGCAGCGAGCGTGGGTGGTAATGCTAGTCTGTATGCCACGGGCCCTACCCTTTCTAGGATTTCAAAGGGACCCACGAACCTCGGGCTCAACTTGCCCTTCTTTCCCAACCTTAGCACTCCTCTCATTGTGTAACCACCCAAAAAAAAGTGAAAAAGAAAAAAAATAGGAAAATAATAATAATAAGTAAATAATAATTAAAAAAAAGTAATAAATTATCGACTCTCTCCACCTTCCCTAAATATCGTAACACCTCCTACAATTCCAAAATGATCAGAAAAAAAAGAAGTAAAACAAAAACAAAAAAATGGCAGATTTTGAGAAGGGAAAAATAGGAGAAGGAAACAAAGGAAAGACCATTGGGAGAGAAAAAAAGAAGATGTCCTCCAATTCAAGAAGATTTGATAGGAAGGGAAAGAGGTAGAAAAGTTTGGTTAGATCTCCTTTTCTTTTATTTTTTGGAAGAGATAGAAAAGTTATCTTACATCTCTTTTTCAATTATTTAGATTTTTGGATATCTTATAGAAAATCAAAATTGATTGAAAATAGCTTTGTAAATTGATCTAAATTGGATCATCATTTTTAGGAAAGAGAAGGAAATCATAATTGATTGATGCATAGACATTCTTACTAAAGGAAAACTAGAATCGATTGAAAATGACTTCTTTGATTAAATAGTCATTTGGAAAAGAGAAGAAAACATAATAGATTGAAAATGGCTTACTGTTAATGATAGTGGGCATAATTCAAATAATTTATGCAGCTTCAACATCTTCCGTCAACGCAATTTAAAAAAAAGAATTGCTTATTCCTCTTGTCTCTTATATGGGTTTCATAATTATAGAAATTTGTTCTATAAGTGATACGGGACTCAATGGAGCTATTTTACAACTAATCTCTCATAGATTTATTGGCGCTGCACTTTTTTTTTTGGTGGGAACAAGTTATGATAGAATACGTCTTGTTTATCTCAATGAAATGGGTGGAATGGCTATTCCAATTCCAAAAATATTCACGACTTTTAGTATCTTATCGATGGCTTCCCTTGCATTGCCGGGTATGAGCAGTTTTGTTGTAGAATTAAGTCTTTTTTGGAATAATTACCAGCCAAAAATATTAATTAATTTGGTAATGGCAATTGGAATCATATTAACTCCCATTTATTTATTATCTATGTTACGCCAAATGTTCTATGGATACAAGCTTTTAATGTTCAAAATTCTTATTTTTTTGATTCGGGAAAAGAAGAGTTGTTTGTTGCGATCTCTATCCTTATAACAGCAATAATATAATAATTAATAAGGATAGTCATACTAGGAAAGAGAGGAGAACATAATTAATTGAAAATTGTTTTATAATTGCAGTCATTTGTAAAAAAGAAAAAAAAAATACAGAGAGAAGAGAAACAAGGTGGTACAATAGAGAGAAGGAAAATGGAAGATGTGAGAAATTATTATTATTTGTACCCAGAGTAATATTATAACAAACCATAGTTGGATTGAATGATTGAAATCGCATGAAATAATATTGACATATTTTCAATTTAAGTTTTACGCCCAACAAAAATTTAGAAACAATGAAAACGTGGAATTCGATTTTTACTGAGACCGTTTTAGACCCATATTTCACATTGTTAGTTGGATTATTAATTAAAATGTGAAATACTAACGAAAGGTGACGAATGGTAGGATATGAAGCCGGTTTTTACTGAGACCGTTTTAGAGCCGTATTTCACATTGTTAGTTGGATTATTAATTAAAATGTGAAATACTAATGAAAGGTGACGAACGGTGGGATATGAAGCGGATTTTTACTGAGACCGTTTTAGAGCTGTATTTCACATTGTTAGTTGGATTAATTAAAATGTGAAATAATAACGAAAGGTACTCTACTCTCATAACGTAACGATATGACTGTAATAGGTATAAGAATGTTAAGACTCTGATAAATTAGGGATCGATATGACCATGAAGAAGAAGGAGAAAACACTCGATCAAGCACTTCAAACCAAGACATCAATCAAAGATGAAAAGATACTCTACTCTCAAAATTTTCAAGGTAGAGGTTGTGGTCGTGAAAGCCACAGAAATGGTCGAGGTGGTCAAGGCAGTAGTAATGAAGGATACTATAAGAAGAAGAGACAGTCGAGCCAAGAAAATTGGTGTGGAAGAAGACGCAATCGAGGATGAGGCGGCTGATCAATCTATTCCAACATTTAGTGCTATAAATGTCGCAAATATGGTCACTATGTGAATGATTATAACTCCGACAAATGTTACAATTGTGGTAGAATGGGGTATGTTGCAAAAGATTATCGAGCAGATAAAAAGGTGGAAGGAGTAACCAACCAAGCCTTGGAAGACGTAACAAATGAAGGTCTTCTCTTGCTGGCTCAAAATGAAGACAACATCAACAATGACACTCTGTGGTACCTCGACTCAAGGGCAAGCAACCATATGTGCGGTCATGAGCACCTATTCAAAGAGATGCAAAAGATTGAAGATGGTCATGTGTCATTTGGAGATGCGTCAAAGGTGGAGGTCAAAGGCCGAGGTACGATACATTTCTTGCAAAAGGATAGTTTAATAGGGTCAATCCAAGATGTTTATTACGTACCAGACCTCAAGACCAACATATTCAGTATGGGAAAACTCACAGAGAAAGGTTACTCGATATTCTTAAAAGACCGCCTACTACACCTGAATGACAAGCAAGGGCGTTTGGTTGCTAAAGTAGAGATAGGAAGAAATTGGATGTACAAACTGAATTTAAGAAGCATATGAGAAAATTTTTTACGAGTCAACGTAGAAGACAAAGGCATCACTGTGGCATCTCCGCTTTGGTCACCTACATCATGACGGCCTAAAAGAGTTAGCAAAGAAGAATATGGTGCATGGGCTACCCAACATGGACTTTGAAGGAAAATTTTGTGAAAAATGTGTGCTCAGCAAGCATTCGATAACCTCAATTCAAAAGAATGCTGAATTTTGGGCTAAACAACCTCTCAAGTTGGTTCATATAGATATATGTGGACCAATTACCCCCGAGTCTTTTAGCAGAAAGAGGTATTTCATTTTCTTTATCGATGATTACTCACGAAAAACTTGGGCTTACTTTTTGAACGAAAAATCCAAGGCATTCGAGGTGTTCAAAAAGTTCAAAGATATGGTAGAGAAGGCAACTGGTAGACACATAAAAGCTGTACGATCCAATAGAGGTGGCGAGTATACTTCGACGGCTTTCATGGAGTATTGCAAGGAGCAAGGCATAAGGAAATTTCTAACCGCATCTACGTACAAAATCGATGTTCACATGCATAGTTAGATGATCAAACACCACAAGAGGCCTGGAGCAGACAAAAGCCTACAATTTCTCATCTCAAAGTGTTCGGTAGTGTGACTTATGCTCACATACCGGATCAACGAAGAACGAAGCTCGAAGGCAAAAGGAGAAGGTATATTTTTATTGAATATGATGAGAAGATAAAAGGATACAAGCTACTTGACCCGATAAGTAAGATGGTGATAGTGAGTCGTGATTTGCGAGTAAATGAAGCAAGCGAATGAGAGTGGAACAATTTGACGGAAGTTAATATCGAAGTTGGAGAATCATCAGTTGTTGCACCAACAAGTACACCAACAGACTCAGAAATTTCTGATGATGAAGATGAACCACGACAACCCAAAATGCGAATTTTGCGAGACTTGTATGATTCAAAAAATGAGGTACACCTTGTATGTCTTCTGGTCGATGCTGAAAATATCAGTTTTGAAGAGGCGGTGGAGACAAGAAGTGGCAAACTGCTATGGATGAGGAGATTAAAACGATTCATCGCAACAATACATGAGAGTTGACAGAATTACTGGAAGGAAGTCAGCCCATAGGTGTGAAGTGGGTATTCAAGAAAAAGATGAATGCTCAAGGCAAGAGCGGTACAAGACGCGACTTGTTGCGAGAGGATACAAGCAAAAGCCAAAAATTGATTATGACGAAGTGTTTGCTCCCGTCGCAAGAATGGAGACAATCTGATTGCTCATTTCCCAACCAGCTCAATTCAAATGGCTGATTTTTCAAATGGATGTCAAGTCGACATTCTTGAATGGTGTGCTTGAAGAAGAAGTCTACCTCGAACAACCACCCGGTACATGAAATTTGGAGAAGAAAAGAAGGTACTAAAATTGAAGAAGGCGTTTTACGGGTTGAAGCAAGCACCGCGAGCATGGAATACTCGTATTGATACATACTTCAAGGAGAACGGGTACAAGCAATGTCCCCACGAGCATGCACTTTTCACAAAGAACGGAGGTAACGTGATACTTGTTGCTCTTTATGTCGATGACATCATCTTTTCAGGAAACAATGATGAAATGATATAAGAGTTTAAAAGCACAATGACACGAGAATTTGAGATGACAGACTTGGGCTTGTTGAAGTTTTTCTTGGTTTGGAGGTTAAACAAGGAGAGACATGTATTTTTATATCATAGGAGGCATATGCAAAGGAGATTTTGAAGAAGTACAAGATAAAAAATTGCAACCCGATATCAATACCAATGAAACCAGGTGCAAAACTCTAAAAGTACGATGAATGAGAACGAGTAGATGCAAATAGGTACCAAAGCCTGGTAGGAAGCCTTCGCTATCTATTTCCCTAGTTATTCTCTTTGTGGCAGGTTTTGGGTTTAGGGTTTAGAGCAAAGAAAATCAGTGTAAAATCAAAGCAAAGAAGCAGAACAAAAGAAAAGGAAAAGAGCATAGAAAAAAAAGAAGAATACAGAGAAGTAATAGAAAAGGGTTTTTTGGAAAAACTCAGTGTTCTTTGTCTCTTTGTCTTTCCTCTCTCGACTTCTCTTTCACAAATACGCGAGTAGTATATTTTTACAAATGGGTATCAGAGCGTTCTATTGTTAGTGTGTGTAAGATTTATTTCACAAATTAGTGAGATTTATTTAATAGAAACTTCTCCCTAGCCGACACGTTTTAAAACCTTGAAGGGAAGTCCAGAAGGGAAGCCTAAAGAACAACATCTACTACCAGTGGGCTTGGGCCGTTACAAATGGTATCAGAGCCAAACACCAAACTGCATGACAACGAGGACGCTGGCCCCCAAGGGGATAATGAAATCCCACATCGGTTGGGGAGGATAATGAACCATTCTTTACAAGGGTATGGAAACCTTTCCCTAGCATATGCATTTTAAAACCTTGAGGGAAAGTCAAGAATGAAAAGCTTAAAAAAGACAATATCTGCTAGTGGTGGGCTTCGGCCGTTACATTCTTATGTAAAACACCCATTTTGATGAATGAAATTTTGAACAAGTTTCCAAATCTGATTTTGATGAATGAAATTTTGAACAAGTTTCCAAATCTTTCTATCTTTGATCTTAAGAGGTAATCTAATTCTAGCATTATATCTTGGTTGATCTGAATTTTGTTATCTCTTGGTTGATCTGAATTTTGTAAAAGAAGGTGTTAATTTCTTTGATTCAATGATTCGTGCTTCAACAAAAGATTGGATCATTGGGTTAGGATTAGGGTTGCGTTATCAATTTGGTATAGAGCCAAGTTTGCATTTTTGTGGTTACTTTAGAATTGATTTTATCTTTCATATATTATATTGTTTATCTGTCCATTTATTTCCTTGCTACCATGTCCACCATTCTTTGTTATCTTTTGACTTTATTCTCATTTCTTCTTAAAAGATCATATTTTGATCTTGAAAAAAGATTAAAAAATGTCTAGAATTTTATTTCATAATATTGTAATTATAAATCTTTATCATTAGACCATTTGCACTTTATTCTCATTTTCTTCGTAAAAGATCATATTTTGATCTTGAAAGAAGATAAAAAAAAAAAAAAAAAAAAACATCTAGAATTTTATTTCTTAATATTGTGATTATAGAACTTTATTTAAAGATAAAAAAAAAATTTGATTAACATTTTTTCTTACACCATCTAAATTTGGAACGGTTGTGCTTGATATAAATATATATATATTCATAATTTACACGGGAAGATTATTCTAAATTTGCCCAAATTACAAAAATAATAATAATAATAATAATAATAATAATAATAAATAATTAATTATATCATTCTCATGTTTTTTCTTGTTGGAATTCTTTTTTTAGTGCACAATTCTATCCAAAAATATTTTTGTGTGTCTTAGTTTGATCATTTCTTTTTTTATTTTGTTGTAACTTCAAAATTACCTTGTATTATTGTCTTGAATAGCTCACTATTATAAGAATTGCTTTATCCATATATTAGTCTACCTTGATCATAATTTAGTCACTTTTCTAAATAGCCTACCTTTGTGTGTAATAAACACGAGTGTTGATGAGTGTAAAATCAGTGATTGAGTGTGTGAGGTCCTAAGCATATTTAACTATTGTTTGTACAATCATGAACTAAGACGAGGGAAACAAAGGGGAGATCAATGAGATAGTTGAAGAAGTCCAGGAGAATGAGGAGGAATTGGATGATGGGGGAGTCATTTGACACTTCTTAAAACTCAAGTTATAGAGATGCGGTGTTTAGTCAAGGGGACTCCTTTTAGTCTTGTCATTGATAGTGGAAGTTGCACCAATGTAGGAAGTACCATATTGATCAAAAAGTTGCAAATTTCAACCCAACACCATCCTAAACCCTGCAAGCTTTAATGGCTCAATGATATTAGAACAATGAAGGTAGTTTTCCAAGTTGTAATATTTTTAACTTCGGGAAAATATAAAGATGAAGTTGTTTGTGATGTGTTACCAATGCATGCTCGAGACATATTGCTTGGCTGACCTTGGCAATTTGATAGGAAGTTCTTTGTGATTTGTTCTCCTCTCCAACCAATGCGGAAAATCACAATCCAAAATGTAATGGATCAAATAAAAAAAAAAAAAGAAATCGCAGTCGTCGGCAAGATAAAAAACTCCGGCGAACCTAGACCGATTATAAGGGTGTGGAAACCTTCCCCTAGCATATGCGTTTTAAAGCCTTGAGGGGAAGCCCGAAAGGGAAAGCCCAAAGAGGATAATATCTGCTAGCGGTGGATCTGGGTCATTACAAATGGTATCAAAGCCAGACACCGAACTATGTGCCAGCCTTCTCGTTGTTTCTCGAAGAGGGGGTAGACACAAGGCCAGCTAGTAAGGATACTGGGCCCCAAAGGGGGTGGATTTGTGAGTAGTCTCACATTGATGGGAGGAAGGAAAGAGTGCTAGCGAGGACGCTGGCCCCGAAGGGAGGTGGATTGTGATGTCCCACATTGGTTAGGGAGGAGAACAAATCATCATTTACAAGGGTGTGGAAACCTTCCCCTAGTAGACGCGTTTTAAAGCCTTGAGAGGAAGCTCGAAAGGGAAAAGTCCAAAAAGAACAATATCTGCTAGTGGTAGATCTGGGTCATTACAAATAGTATTAGAGTCAGACATCAGACGATGTGCCATCCTTCTCGTTGTTCCCCGAAGGAGGGTAGACATGAGACGATGTGCCCCTAAGGATGCTGGGCCCCAAAGGGGGGTGCATTTGGGGGCGGTCCAACATCAATTGGAGGAAGGAAAGAGTGTCAGCGAGGACGCTGGGGCCCGAAGGGGGGTGGATTGTGATCGATGGACCTGGGCCGTTACTTCTCATATCATGCATAATTCTAACGGGTTATATTTCATTTCATTTATCGTGATATCATGTAATTCATAACATACTGTGTACATACAATTTAGAAAACATAACATAAAAGCCGGATATCATGTCATTCATAACATGCTATATACATGCAATTTAGAAAATATAACATAACACCCCAAGGCTTTTAACATGTTATTCAGAACATGTTGTATACATACAATTTAGAAAACATAACATAACACCCAAGGCTTTTAACATGTCATTCAGAACATGCTATATACATACAATGTAGAAAACATAACATAACGCCCAAGGCTTTTAACCTGTCATTTCAACAATTCATACAACAATTACCTCAATAGTCACACAAAACAATCTAAACAGAACATATCACATCATAATATATCGTATCATAAACATGTCATATCGTAAACACTTCGTGGTCATATCGTTCCCTAATTTATCAGAGTCTTAACATTCTTATACCTATTACAGTCATATCGTTACGTGAACATACCTTCGTCATATCATCACAGGAACATATCTTAACGCTATCGTTCTATCAATTTATCACAAACCTATCCCTTTCTACCCATAACTTAACCATATTCTTTCATCAATCTCTCATATCTATAGCACTCCGGTATGTAACCTAACCTTAATGTTTCATTAACGTATCTTACTCCTATCGTTACATTTCTTTTTGTGCATCCTTCCCGTACCCTATCTCAAACATATCATTGAACACATCGTACCGAGAAACATATCGATCCACAAACAATTCACAAATATCAATATATATGACACGTGCAAAACCATAGGGCACGTGTCAACATCAAATATAACCATGCCGATAGTAAGGCCACTTACCTGATTAGCTTAGGCTGATGTCCCAACGTGTCCTTAATAAAAGTCCATTGAAATCCAAGTCAACCTATGTGAGCCCATGACATCAGTTTCAAGTTTGAACTTCTACAAAATTGTTTCTGTAATTTATATTTATCCATATGTATACTTCATGCTAACGTTAGAGTCTTTGCATGAGTTAAGTCTTGAAATATTTATATATGTTTGTTATAGTATTATTTTCATACATACCATTTAGCACCCATTAACATTTTCCAGATATTCTATTTTCTCTTAAGGTGTTTAGTATCGTTAACATTTTATAGATAATTTCAATTATATTCACAATCTTCCCTCCCTGTCTCTTACTTATTGTGTTCCCCTTCTTTGAATTACTCTTACTTATTTGTGTTCCCTTTCTTACTTATTGTGTTCCATTTTTTTAATTATATTCACAATCTTCCCGTTTGTTTTTTCTTAAAAGTTAGTTTTATTCGATTTTTTAATCAATTCTTACCTTTTTTTTTTAACTAATTGTAACTAAATTAATAAATTAATATCATTAAATAAAATAAAAGGAAAACTACTTACCTCTTCAGATGCAAAATCTTTCTAGCAAAGCTAAATCTCAACTTTTTGTTTATGTTTGCATTTGTTTTGGAGGGAAGATGAAATTCTGATGATATAGTAATGCCTCCTTTCTTTTTATTTTTGTTTGTTACATTTTTAAATTATGTTTAGCAATTACTTTTGGTTATTGATCATGTCTTAGGTAAATTGCTAAATAAAACTAAATAATTGGAAAAAAGAAACTTATATCTAAGATATAACTTACCAAAAAATCTCAATTCTCTCTCCCATCTAAATCTTCCTCTCCTAATGTGAGATATTTCTGTTTTCTTAAATCCCGACATTTTTCATTTCTATTTCATGTTGCAGGAATGGGTGGGTTGAGGAGAGATATGGAAAATGGAGTGAGAGAAATAGGAAATAATTGTTTTTATTTATTTATTTATTATTTTTTAACCTAATAATAATTTTTGTTTATAATAATTTTTTTATTGGTTTATTTGTTTATTTATTTATTTGGGTTATTACATCTACAACACTTGATGATTATTTGGGTTCCACTCTTTAAAAATCTCTTCCGTAAAACTTTGAAATGCTGAATTTTTGGATTTTGTTTAAGGCTTATGTATTTCCTCATCCCTCTTATTGACATAGGACTAATACGTCTTGCAACTCCCTTTACTATTTTCGCACCAGTTAAGTAACGCCTCTTGCTGTTTCAGTAGTTGATCATATTGTCTATTGCTTTGTTGTCCTGCCATCCCTATGGGACTACCGCCTCCATCAGATTTCTTGCCTCAAGTTTTTCTTCTTCCTCAGCAAAAGGGACTATAGCCTCCAGGCACAGCATGGTTATCAACGGTGGAAAAAACAGCCTCCCCACTTTCTTACTTGCACATTTGACAATTTCATCTGCTACAATCTTGTCCACATCGATGCTCAAATTCATTATGATTGCATACACTAGTAAAACTCTGTCAGCTAACAATGTACTATCGTGTGTAGTGGGTAGTAGGTTGGTCTTTACGAAGGCAGCCCAAACTTTTGCTTCTGGGTTGAGGTCTGCTGCTATTATAGTCCTTGCTTCTCTTCTCAAGAGCTGCCACCATGTTGCTTCTATGGCTACCATCCTGAAGGCCATCTCAATTTGATCATCCGATGGAGCTAGCACCATTTCGTTGAAGGTGGCGTGTTCAAAAGATTGTAGGTGAAACGGTTGGTTGATGGCTTTACGGTTCCAATCAACTATTTTCCCTCTCTTTAGGCACTATAGCTTGCTCGCTTTGATGACAGAACATCTCCCACCTTAGATCGTTGATGGTGTTAAGAAAGGATTCCGAAAATGTAGGGTAGAATGCTGGAAACCTTCTTTCCACCAACACTACTCTTGACTTGAGGAGCTCATACTTGTTGTACGCCTCCTCGTTTGCGATTATTCTTTTTTGTGTTGGGAGGTTCTCTATTTTGTTCTTGCCTTTTCCTTTCGTTTAGAACCGGTGCCAGTTAGGAAGATATCTTGATTTATTTCTTGTAATTCATCATGTTGCACTTCTTCCTTCCCTCGCATCGCTTTTTTGCCTCTTGTTCTCAGTGCCATGATTGTCGGTTGCAAGCTAAATTTTTATCTTTGGTTGCTTGTAAGTGTGAAGGTGAATTCGCAATATAACATTGGGTTATATCTTTTGTGGAAGTAGCTTCTATATAAAACAAAAGATGATGTCAGTGTCATTGATGTTTGTAAGAGAATAAATTTTTTTTTTTGAAGGCACGCTGCTATATTTTTCCTAACTCAACAACCGGCTATTGTAATAATTTTTTTTTAATAGTAGTCTGCTGTACTTATTTTATAACACCAGCCTTACCGTAAATTTTTTTTCATTAAATTGTTGTATTTTTTCCTCTTTTTGTTTTATAGTAGATTGCTACCATTTGTTTTTTTTTTTTTTTTTTTTTTTATAGCTATCAATTTTTCCTTTTTTTGTTTGACAGTCATCTTTTGTATTGGTGCTTTAACTTGAGGTTTCGTGAGAAAGTGCACAACAATTATATCAAATTCATGCAAATGAGGGAGAACACGGTACTCTATGACAACATGCACCGAAAGAGAATAACTTTNTTTTTTTTTTTTTTTTTTTTTTTGTTTGATAGCTATCAATTTTTCCTTTTTTTGTTTGACAGTCATCTTTTGTATTGGTGCTTTAACTTGAGGTTTCGTGAGAAAGTGCACAACAATTATATCAAATTCATGCAAATGAGGGAGAACACGGTACTCTATGACAACATGCACCGAAAGAGAATAACTTTGTCACTAATCACAACCTAGTATGTACCAAGTGTAATTAGCCTCCTTAATAAGTTGAAAATAGCCTTTTTAACCACATCAAAATCCTCATAATTCATCTACAAAAATTGGCTATTTCTTTGGGGCATGCTAGTCATTCATGATAAAAAGTAAAATAAATTCTAAAAAAAAAAAACTATCATTATGGTAAGTGAAGATAACTATTTAAAAACTACTATAAGTGCATAAATAAAAGAAGGAAAACCAACTTGGCTTCCCAGGAGTTTGTTACCTGTTACCGTTCTTTGTTAGCTTCCTTTAGTACAAAATGTTTTATTTTTCAGCTCTTAATGCCTCTTTTTTACTTCTCCACCCAAATTCGACTTGAGTCTCTGTCCATTCACTGTGAAAGGTCTCCTTTCATCTCCATGTTTTATCGTTATTGCCCCATAGGGAGTGACTTCTTCAACTATAAACGGACCGGATCATCTTGATTTTAATTTTCCAGGGAATAATTTCAGCCTTTGAATAGCAATACTCTTTGTTTTTTGTAGAATTCCTTGGGCCTAATTTTGTTGTCATGCACATTTTTATTTTTCTTTGTACATCTTAGCATTTTCGTAGGCTAGGTGCCTAAATTTCTCCAACTCATTTAGTTGCATTCGCCTCAAAGTCTCCATCTCTTGCATAGTCAAAATTTAACTTCTTTAATGCCCAAAATGTTTTATGCTCCAATTCTAGGGGTAGATGGCATGCCTTCCCAAAAAAATAGCTTGTAAGAAGACATTTCTAAAGGGATTTTGAAGCTTGTCCCTGAGCCCATAATGCATCATCAAGTTTCACTGACCAATCTTTCCTGTTGGGTTGTATCCCTTTTTCCAAAATACTTTTAATTTCTCTTTTGGAGACCTCTGCTTGTCCATTGGTTTGTGGATGATAAGGTTTCGTCACTCTATGTTTTACATTGGATCTCTCTAATAGACTATTCATCAATCTATTCACAAAGTGCGTTCCCTCATCGCTAATTAATTCTCTTGGTACACCAAACCGAGTGAATATGTTTCTTTTTAAATACTTGAGTACGATCTTCCCATCGTTGGATGGACAAGCTATTGCTTCCACCCACTTGGACACCGTCGACAACCACTAGAATATATAAATTCCCATAAGATGGTGTATAAGTCACTTGAGCATCATTCAACGTTTTGCTTACATAATAGATAGGATGAAGTACCTTCCACTTTTTCTGTCCTAACATTGCCCCCACAGCATTGCAACTAGCATCACACATCAACTCAAACGGTGAATCCCAATCGGGTGTTGACATTATAGAAGTTGTGGTCAGCGCTGTCTTTAATGCTTGGAAGGTAGTCATGCATTGTTTCTCAAAAACAAATTTTCTATTTGTCTCCAACAAACTACACAACGATTTTGCAATTTTGGAGAAATCTTTAATAAACCTCCTATAAAACCCTATATGGCCCAAAAAGATTCTTATGCCTCTAACTGACATAGGTGAATTCAATCTTTTGATAGCTTCTATCTTGACTCTATCAACTTCTATTCCTCTTCTTGAGATCTTGTGGTCTTGCGACCTAGCACTATTCGACCATGAAATGACATTTTCTCCAATTCAGTACAAGATTCTTCTTCTCACATCTTTGTAGAACCTTCCCCAAATTACACAAACAAGTCTCAAAAGATTCTCCATAAACCGAAAAGTCATCTATGAATATCTCCATAAATGTTTCTACCATATCTGTAAAAATGGCCATCATGTAACATTGAAATGTTGTTGGAGCATTACATAGTCTAAAGGGCATTTGTCTAAAGGAAAAAATTCCATATGGGCATGTAAATGTGCTTTTCTCTTGATCTTCTGGACTTATTGTAACTTGATTGTATCTCAAATAACTATCCAAGAAGCAATAATGTGACTTTCCAGCAAGCCTATCAAGCATTTGATCAATGAATGGTAAGGGAAAATGATCCTTACATGTCGCTTTGTTTAGCCTTCTATAATCCATGCAAATTCTCCATCCATTCACTATTCTAGTGTTGTTGAGATGATGATGGATAATGTCTTCTTGTCACCTAAATAAGCATATTTAAAGTTAGAAGGTAGTGGTTTCAAGTCAACTGCGACACTTCCTCAATAGATGGTTTCATCGGTGAACTCCTTCCCTCACATTCTAATGACTCAAAAGTTTTGCTGAATTCTGCTAACTGTTATATTCTATCATTCTAGTTACTATCTTCTTCCTGCTCACTTTCCCATCATCCCATTCCTCGGTCGTTGGTTGGTCTGTCGATTCATATACTGCTGAGCATTCTTCTGTCACTGCTGGATATTTCATGTTGTCGTTGATATTAAATTCAACTTTTTGGTC
Organism: Cucurbita maxima; assembly: GCF_002738345.1. Classification (NCBI taxonomy): domain Eukaryota; kingdom Viridiplantae; phylum Streptophyta; class Magnoliopsida; order Cucurbitales; family Cucurbitaceae; genus Cucurbita; species Cucurbita maxima. The sequence continues at coordinate 630,193 of NW_019272073.1, read as the reverse complement.
ACCCATTCTTATCGTGATGGCTCCTTTGTAGACATCTACTAATGTTCTTTTGGTCTTTAAAAATGGCCTCCCCAAAATAATTGGTACATCATGATCGGCTTCATAATCTAAAATAATAAAATCTGCAGGAAATATGAATTTATCAACATGAATTAAGATGTCCTCAATCTTTCCTTCGGGATAAGTGATGGACCTATCGGCTAGTTGTAAGGTGATTGTAGTCGGTCTAGCCTCTCCAATCCCCAACTTCTTGTAAATGGATAAAGGCATTAAGTTCACATAATTCTCTTCCTAGCTCATTCCTCCAATTGATACGGGAATAGTGAACGAACCAGGGCCTTTCTCCTTTAGTAGGATCTTGTTCTTCAAAATTGCACTATACTCTTCATTTAGTGACACCACCTTAAATTCTTCAAACTTTATTCGATCAGTGAGGAAATCCTTCAAGAATTTTACATAATTTGACATTTGCTTCAAAGCTTCCACTAGTGGTATGTTTATATGAATTTCTATCCATAAACTTCTCAAAATGGGCTTCCTCTTTCTTTCTTTTTATTCTTTGGGGAAAAGGAGGTGTTGGTGTGTATGTTCTGCTCTCTTGTCCACTACTGGCTGTTGTTTGCATTTTAGGCGGCTTCTCAGTTTCTACATAATCATTGATGTGATCTTTCTGTACAAGAGCTTTCTCATTTCTCTATTGTGTATCAGTAGCTTCTTGGGAATGACTATCACCTTGTTCTACACTTTTTTTCCCCTACTGGATATTTTTTTCCACTTCTCAACTCTATTGCTTGACATTGCTCTTCGCCTTCTCTTTTTTTGGTGTTTTGGTGTCTGCTGGCAGCTTCCTAAGAGGCTTATTGACCTACTTGAACTTCCAAATTTTGCAATGAGTGTAACAACCCTAAATTTCCACATATCTAGAGTCGCCACTAACATCTCATGTTCATTTCTAATGCAGAATATAACTCTAAGAATGGTCATCTTTATTAGCGAAAAAATTTAAAACTTCAGAATACGTTAAAACACTAGAAAACACTGTCGGACTTACGTGTTTCAAACATCATCCTGGAGTTCAAGATAAGATAAAAACAATTACAAATTAAATAATTTAAATAAATGAAATACAAGCACCCTATCCTAACCAAAACTAGGAATTTCAAACATGCAACTATCCTATGCACGCGCCACAGTCTCTAATCACGATGCCGCCTTCAACCATACATGGGCACGTTGCCTTTACCTGAAAAACAATATGGCACACGACAGAAATACTCAATAAGTAACCTCACTATAGGGGACATGCTAATGCAAACACATGTAATCATGAATTAGGGACCTATCTCTAATCATCTTAAGGAGACCTCAAGTCTCGGATAAATTGGATGTGTTACTTCCCTACACACGACTCACACATGCGAGTGTGAATCCCCAGGGCGCTCGCACACCCCTTGGACCCTCTGGTCAAGTTAATCTGTAGCGACGTTCGGAGGTCAGCGGAACCCCATAGTGTCATGTGCCTCATGAACACCCTCATCTGTGTGCATTTGCGCTCATCATACGGTGCGCGTCCACACTCATCATCTCTAGGGGAAGTAGCCTTATGCTTATGAACATACAATATGCATGAGATCCCTCTAAGTCCAATTATATATCCTTCTAACACAACCCTCTAGTCTCATCTCTTGGTTACACTATGTAACACGTGCTCGTGGATATTTACATTAATATCATTTTCATACTTTTAGGGTTGTGTTCTATGTCGATCTAATGACATGATGCAATATGGCAAACAACATCACATGACATGTTCAACATGGAAATCATCATCATGTTAATAACATCGTCATGCATACATCATAGTCATCATAGAAGCCATTAAGTGCACCAAATATAACATGTACGCCATGCATCGAAACATAAATAACGTACATTTAACATACATCACAATACAACGTCATACTCATACATCATCATAAATCAAACAATCTTTAGCCTATCCTATAGTAAGGGCACTTACTTGGTTGGTCTTGACCAAAGTACTCCCTAATTAGCTAAACGTAAGTTCCCGTTCCATGAGAGCCGCTTCCTACGTTGCCGGGGTTTCTTTCCTATCACACCATTCGCCACCTTCCGTTAGTATTTCACAATTAATTTACCAATAATTTAATAAATGTGAAATATGGCTCTAAAACGGCCTCAGATACCTTAATCGAGGCCAAAAATAGGTCTGAGAGGGTCGAAAAAGTGGAAACTAGACCAAAAATAGGGGAGTCGAGCCAAACAACCGCCGGAGGAGACGCAAGCCGTTTGCGCTGAGCCGAGTCAAGGGACCACTTACGCCACTGTATGCCATGTGGCAGAATCAAAGCGCGCCACGTTATGCGGTATGCATTGGGTCGAGGCATGGGTCGCACTCCGGTTCGGGTCGACTGCTATAGAAGGCTACTAGGTCGGGCTAGTTGTTGGGCCTCAGTTTATTGGATTGGGCCGCAAGTATTTGGGATGCAGGGCGGTTCGAATGGACTGTGGGTCTGGTCCCGGGTCGGTTCAGTTGAACCGTGGCTTTTGTGTTGGATTGAGGTGTGGGCCACTATAGTTGGGCTGGGCTGAAGGCAAAGGCCGAGGGGAAAGAAGTCGGGCTACTATATCGGGTTTTTGGTTCTGGTTGGCCCGGATCCGTGGATCTCATCTTCCTTACCCAACTTCGGCTGAGTTTTTGGCGCATTTTCTCTCTCCTTCCCGCAGCGCTTCCGTTGCCGATTTCGGTCCTCTTTCTTCCTTTTCCTCTATTTTTTGTCCTTCTTTCCTTCCTTGAAATTTAATGGCCTAAAGGTTCCTAAAACCACAAATTTAAGAACGTTTAGGAAAATCCAATTTTCTAATGACGGCGCTTACGAAAAGGCACAAAACGTACCTTGATTTAATGTGCTTTCATTAGGAATCCTTCTCGTGGTGGTAACTGAGCGTTTGGCATCGATTTTAGAGTGATTTGGGGCTCATCGAAGGAATTAAAAATTCGCTGACGTTATCCGAAATCTCTTTCTCTCTCGTATTTTCGTCCTTTTCTCTATTTGTAGGTATTCTGATCGATTCTGGGAGTCGTGGACTAAAGGCTGAGCGAGGTGTGGCTACCATTTTGCGTGGGGTCCATGAAACTCGGTAGTTGCTGGAAAACTCATGAGTTTTTTTTTTTTTCTTTTTCCCGGGTCATTACAATGAGGCTTGTTGACTTTGTATCACGACATCATTTTTAGCCATATATTCCTTTATTAGGCTCTCAATAGAGGTTCCGATATATATTGAGCTTGGCTAGTTCTTTTTCCTTGGGTGTTGACTCGTTGAGAACTATAAGCAAATTGATTTTGTAATCCAAAACCTAGAAGGTAATTTACTTTAGGTGGCATTTGTTGGTTGTATGAGCCTTATCCCTTCCATAAAAAATTGAGGCCGGATTGCTTGGACATTGATCAAAGGTGTGTTCCTCTCCACAATATACACAAGATTCGGCTGCTGTCTGGTTAATTACAGCAACTATATGGACTGGTGCTTTGATCATGGAGTCTTGTCTCAATGCTAGATTTTGTAAAATATTAGTCACCGAGGCTAGTTGAACGTTGATAAAAGACAAAGCATCAACTTCAAGTACTCCTTTGGTCTTCTTTCCTAGATTGCTTCTCACATCGGCCCATTGACAATTGTTAGATGCTATTCTCTCTAAAATCTCATATGGTTCATTGTATGTCTTTGAAAAAATAGCTCCATTGGCGGAAGCATCAACTACTTGTTTAGTAGCAATATTTAATCCATCGTAGAAAGTCTCCATTTGTATACAATGAGGTAGTCCATGGTGAGGACACTTTCTAAGCATCTCCTTAAATCTCTCCCAAGCTTCACTTAGTGTCTCATCTTTAAACTGATGAAAAGCAACAATCTCATTTCTTAACCGTGCGTTCTTAGTGGGTGGGAAATACTTGATCAAAAATTTCTCTGCTAGACTATTCCAAGAATCAATTGCTCATGGTGCTAAGGTATTCAACCATGATTTAGCCCCATCCCTCAATGAATAAGGGAATAAGCTCAGTCTAATCACGTCTTTATCCACTCCTTGGAATCGAAATGAGTCACTAACTCCAAAAATGACTTTAGGTGTAGGAGAGGATCTTCTGACGGTAGTCCATGAAATTTCCCAATGGTTTGTAACATTTGAAACATCACGGGCTTTAACTCAAATGTAGTTGCTTGCATTCGGGTCTAATAATGCACGGATTTAGCTCTTCCACAGCAGGGTGTATATATGCTCGAATCGCTCTTTCTCTGTCATCTGCTAATTGAATGACTTTAGCAGTAATTCTCTCTTAATTAGCCATCATCGCTGGATTTTTAAACTCTCGATTCAGCTAGGCTCCAAGTTTTATTTATTGTATATTTTGTTCTGTCAGGATCCAAAATAAATTCCAAACCCGTAGGTGGGTTCATACACATAATTCTGCAACAGTAAACTTAATTCTGCAACCGTAAATACAGCAGTAGAAAATTTAGCTTACTATGGCTTCTTGTTGGCTCCAACTCACGAAAAACTACAATAAGTAAAATAACCAAATTAGGTTCCCCGGCAACGGCGCCAAAAACTTGATCACTTGTGGATGTATATAATAAAATGATGTAAAATTCACAAGAATAAGTGCAAGTATACACTATCAAGTAGCAATTAATAAGTAAATTATCGATTCCACAGAAAACCTATCTTTTTGGTTAATTTTATAGCTGAAAATTAAGTGAGGTTTTGGGTAACATTCAAACGGGTAGTGGTGATTTTGACTACTTAAACAAAACTAAAATAGAGTGCCACTACTGTTGAAAAATAGAAAATGATGAGAAAATCAATCATAATGCCGGAGAGAGTAGAAAATGATGAGAAAATCTATCATAATGCAAGGAGAGAATAGAAAATGATGAGAAAATCAATCATAATACACGGAGAGATTAAATAGATAAGTGGTTGAATTTTGTGGTAGATTTTAGTTCCTTTTAATAGATTCCCAAGCCCACTTCCAAGGGTCATGCATGATGATTATTTTCATAATGGTTTGTAATTTCTATTAACAAGGCTCTCAGAGAAAAATTATTCGTAACACTTCTATTACCCTTCAAGTCTCCCTCCTTGCAATAGAACTAGAGTATTAAAGAGGATTTCATTGCTCCCTCTCTTCTCCCAAATGAGAGAGCAACTATGTATGTAAAGTAGCTAATTAAACACACATGTAAATCATTAACAACTCTTTAATAAACTAAAATCATATCGTCAACATACTTAAACTATATAAAACTCTTTCGCATCTACTTAAACTATATAAAACTCTCTCGCATCCCCTATAAAGTTTAGCTCTCCATACAAATTGAATTAAACAAAGGAACCCACGTCTTAATCATATAAAATTGATAGAATAAGAAAAGAGAGTAAGGAAATAGAGAGTTATCCAGCTTTGTTGTCATTCTTCAATGGAAGTACCCTTCTCTTGAGCTCTCACATCCACCTCTTTGTCCTAATCTATCCTTCATGGTCTTCTCTTCCTTCTGTTGTCAACCGCTGCTGTATTAGAGTTTTTTTTCTCTTCTTCTCTAGTTTCACAGCAGTTCATAGCAGCAGAGGTCTGTTGTCTAATCCAATTTTTCTCTCCCAAAGTGTGTGTCCCTCCTTTTGGTCTTCTTTTTCCTTTTATATTGAGCATGGGTTTCTACCCTTTAGGGCTGGAAAAGAATAAGTTGTCCACATAGGATGTTCCTCATTGGGTAGTCAATGACTCACTTGGACGACTGATGTCAATTTAAAATTTCATGTCATCCCCCATTTGTTTCTAGATTTGCTACTCCCTCATGGTTCAACATAAAGGTTTGAAATTTTACCACATAACTCAATTAAATGTGCAATTAAGATCGATTTATGCCAAATCGTATTTTTTCATGTTGAACAACAATAAACGATTTCATGCTCACTAAGTAGAATAAATGGAGTAATAAATGAGAAAATGGTGAATAAGAGTGCAATATTAACTACAAAAAGACTTGATATGACTCACTTTTAGAGAGTTATCAGTATATTTAACGTTCCAAGACTTTATTCATGCAAAGTCTTTAATGCTCACATGAAGTCTAGCACATGAACTATTGTAAGAGTTAGAGAATTGAACATGAAATTGATGTCATGAATTCAATAGGTTTACTTTGATACAAAGAACAAAATTGAACTTTCATTAAACATAAATTGGTGACAGCAGTATAAGCTAATCAGGTAAGTGATCTTACTATAGGATAGGCTAAAAATTGTATGAGTTATAATGAAATGATGTATAAGTTGTATCATATGATGACGTATGAGTATATGATGATGTATGAGTTGTGATGCTTGATGATGTGCGTAGTATATATATTTCAATGAATGACATACTTGATATACTTGATGCACTGTAACGACCCAGATCCACTGCTAGCAGATATTGTCCTCTTTGGGCTTTCCCTTTCGTGCTTCCCCTCCAGGCTTTAAAACACCTCTAATAGAGAAGGTTTCCACACCCTTATAAATTGGTTTGTTGTAACTACCCGAAAAAAAAAAGAAAAAAAAAGAGATAATAATAATAATGAGTAAATAATAACTAAAAATAAATAAATAAATTATCAACTCTCATTCTTACTTCCCATCTTCCATTTTTATTTATTTATTTTTGTCTGTTCAGTTAACTATATTCTGGATTTCCATCCCTGTTACTTCTGACTTAGTTAACAATTATATTCTTAGTTTTTAATTTAATCAATTCATTTGTTTATATTCTTTTTCTATAATTCATATAAAATGATTGACAACCTAAATCATTGCAACAATTCAAGAGATCTAAAATATAAAATATAATTGGTTGTGATTTCCCAAAACTCATGCAAAAAAAATTTCATTTAATCTCTAATTCAAAACTAAATAATTGTAACAAAATTAATATTACTTAATAAAATAAAAGGAAAATTTAACATACTGACCTCTTCAAATGACATATGTACCTCTGGTTTCCTAAAACTCATACAAAATTCTTTTTATTTAATACCTAATTCAAAACTAAATAATTGTAAACAAATTAATATTACTTAAAAAAAAAATAAAAGGAAAATTTAATTTGGTTAAACATTTTGTTTTTTTTTTTCTATTGTTTTTGTAGGAAGGAAGAAATTCTGATATGGGTAAATATGTCGTTTGTTTTTACGGAAAAAGAATTCTTGAATTCTTGATTGTGGTCAAATTTATTTGTAGGGAAGGAGTCGCTAGAGCCAAAGGAGGTATCAGTTACCAAATATTTTTTTTAATATATTTTTATTATTTATTTATTTATTTATTTATTATTATTTTATTTTATTTTTCCAAGTCATTTTTAGGAAAGAGAAGAAAACATAATAAATTGAAAATCACTTATGTTAATTCGATAATCATATTAGGAAATAGAAGAAAATAGAATTGATTGAAAATTGTTTTATAATTGTATAGTTATCTATAGGAAAGAAAAAAATGCAGAGGGAAGAGAAACAAAGTGGTACAGTAGAGAAGGAGAAAGAAGATGTGAGAAATTATTATTATTTGTACCCAAATAATATAATATTATAACAATCCATAGTTGGATTGAATTATCAAGCGGCATGAAATAGCATTGATATATTTTCAATTTAAGTTCTACTATCTAACAAAATTTAGAAATAATGAAAACGTAGAATTCAATTTTTACTGAGACCATTTTAGAGTCATATTTCACATTGTTAGTTGGATTATTAATTAAAATGTGAAATACAAATGAAAGGTGACGAACGGTGTGATATGAAGCGAACTCCAACAACTTCTGGAGTAGCTTTCGAGGAACAAGAGCTTACATTAATTAAATTAGCGAATATTTCGGCAAGGCCAACCAGGTAAGTGACCTTACTATAGGATAGGCTAAAGGTTGTTTGAATTATGATGATGTATGAGTATGACGTAGTGTTGTGATGATGTTAAATGTACGTTATTTATGTTTTGATGCATTACGTACATGTTATATTTGATGCACTTAATGGCTTCTATTATGAGTATGATGTATGCATGACGATGTTATTAACATGATGATGGCATAGGACACAACCCTTATGATGCACTTAATGGCTTCTATGATGAGTACTATCCACGAGCACGTGTTACATAGTGTAACCAAGAGATGAGACTAGAAGGTTGTGTCATAAGAGATGTATAATCGGACTTAGAGGGACCTCATGCATATTGTATGCTCATAAGCATAGGGCTACTTCCCCTAGAGTTATATTCTTCATTAGAGATGAGCATGAGACGTTAGTGGCGACTCTAGATATGTGGAAATTTAGAGTCGTTACAATGATGGATTTAAAGGGTGTAAGAGTCGTACAACTAGTAATAAGTGAAGAGAGAGAAATGACAGTTGTACAAATCTTTTAGGGTTTAAAGAAAAAAAAAAAGGAAAAGGAGAGGCGGCGGGGAGAAGAAAAGAAAAGAAGAAAGAAGGAAGAAAAGAAAAAAAGAAGAACGAAGAAGAAGACAGAGGAGAGGGTGGAGCGGTGGAGATGAACGACGGAGCTTGAGGCGCTTGTTATCGACGGTGGGCCGAACGGTTGAGGAAGGGAGACGGTAAGTTCTAGTGGTGTGATTTTCGTTGTTGTTTTCCAAAATCCTAATACATTTCATGGGATCGATGTACCTAGGTTATTGTCGAGGGAAGTTGGTGAGTCCTTGTGAAGAAGAAGACATGGGGTGTTGAGAGGAAAGAAAGATCAAGAAGGAGGTGGGAAGAAGAGGCTAAAAGTTGAGGGGGCACGACCCGACCCGACCCAACCCACCTGTACAGAACTGAAACTCAATTTGTTTTCCCATTTCACACCATCATATTCGTCTTTATCTAGATTTAGGAACTTGACTCACACATTCCATAAATGTCTTATTATAGGAAAATTCCAAGCTTGGTCAAGGGACACTTGAAGACTCAATTAAGTTTTGGTTAGTCTACGATCAGGTAAGTAACCATCTAGAGCAAGTTTTTTTTAAGTAATTGCTTGTAGGAGTCGATTTGGACTTGTGGCCAAATAGTATAGTAATATCTGTAGGAATGGATATAGTTAGTTCATGGAGGTGGTACTTCAATAATGTGTGTGATTGTATTTTGGTTGTCGTTATGGTTATATAGTTTCGTTGGTCTGGATGTGAAATCTCGTATAGGCATGTGAAATGGTATGTTTTTATGTTGAGCTAGATGGTTATTATGGTTATTATGTGACTTAGGATGGCGACATGTTGTCGTCGTGGTTCTTTGTTAGGCATTAGGCGTGGGGCTTGGGTAGCCCATTGCTACTCGTTGAATGTTGGATGAATTATTAGGTGCTAGTAATTATAATTTAGGGAGCACATAATGACAGTGTACCGTTTTTGTAGTCACCCAGAAGGGTTGAGGGTAATCATAATATATTACTGTGATAAGAGGTGCTTAGTGAGACGAGCCATGGCCTTTTACTGATCCAGTCGAGCGGCATAAGACAAGTAATTACTGTTCCTAAGACAGGTAGTTTTATTGATCTGAGCCGACAAGAGCATAAGATAGGTAGTGACTGACCCGGCCTTGCGAGGCACAGTGGCAGGTAGTTACTAATCTTAGGAACAGTTGAATGTTGCCAGGCACCACTAGGTCTCTAACTAGTGACTAATCGAGCTAAAAACTTAGAATCCCATGAATAAGGCTAAGTTCGACAAGAGCTTATGAGCAAGTTGCTTACTGGGTATTGTTATAAACTCATCCTATGTTGTTTGCTATTTTTCAGGAGAAAAGTAGATATGGGTCGGTGGCGTGGATGTGTGGAGTTGTGCAGCTGCAGAAGGGGGCCCTCAGATTGAGTCCTCTTCTCCATGTCATTTTGGTTATGATTTTTGACGTTTTTGAAAACCTGCTATATTTTGTAACCGTTGCTTTTTATGTGACCCCGCAGATCTTCGTTATGTGTTTTATATATTTTTTTGTAAATGTATATCAGGAAACCTTTATCTTTCAGTCCCTTGTTCAAACTAAATGAAGTGTTGAAAAGTTTTTTTTTTTTACTCTTGAGTCCACGTGGCGACCCGTGATTCGGTATTTTCTAAAGATCGGTTGTTACAGTTTTGGTATCAGAACCCCAGGTTGTTAGGTCCTGTAGACCTAGTATCAGTTGGGCCCTCTGTAGCTCGGCTCGTAGCCATGTTCCTCCTTGACCAGGTAACATCGGGAAGTAAGTTAAAAGTGGTAGTAATAGGTGTAGTCGTATTGTAGTTTAACTCATCATGAGATGACGTGAACCCATAGATCGTTATGGTTAAGGTTTGGATTGGACATCTAGTAACCTACTTGTTGTACAATGTAGATACTATGGCACCCGGGAATAGAAGAAGGAGGGGTAGGAGAGTCACCAGGGCTCTAGAGGAGTCTGAGCCTGCTCAAAAGTCAGTCCCGGAACAAGCACCTAAGATCGTGCAAGCGCTGCCAGCACAAATACAGGGGAAGACAGGGGCTCCACCTTCAGATCTAGTACTGGTCTCTAACGAGACTCTCCAGGCGCTTATACGGGCCGCTGGGGCAAACCAAGGGGGGGATAGCGCTGGCATGACAAGAGAATAGAAATTCATTAGAGATTTTCGAAAGCATGACCCTCCGACCTTCGAAGGAGAGGAAAGTGATCTAATGATAGCGGAAACATGGGTAGAAGCAATTGAGACCCTATTCGGGCATATGAATTGCCCTAAGGATCAGAAAGTGAATTGTGCCTCTTACGTGCTTAGGGGTGAGGCCCACTTTTGGTGGAAGGGTGCTCAAAGAATGTTGAGGAGTGGAGCCGAGGGTGAAGAACCAATATGTTGGCACGGAATGAAGAGGGCATTTTTCCACAAGTACTACCCACTAGTGAGTCAGTATAGGAACGAGGCCGTCTTTCTTAACCTGAAGCAAGGAAATAAGACTTTCGAGGAGTACGATAGGGAACTGACCCGATTGTCCCGATTCACACCAGATCAGGTTGATACGGAGGAAAAACGAATACGGAGATTTATTGCAGGTCTTCGAGAGGAAATCCAAGGAACGGTGGGGGCAGTGGCACCTACTACATATGTTGTCGCCTTAAATGCTGCCACCATGATGGACGTCCAACTCCAAAAGATGCTCAGGAGGTTTGGGAATCAGAGGAATCTTCTGGGTAAGCGAGAATGGAGCGAAAATCTTGATAGAGCGTCACGACCCGAGAACAGAGGGAGGTCACATAAGCCACCTCCAACTGAGAGGCAGCGGGGGCGTTAGAATTGAGGTCCCTAGATTTGAGAGGCCCACTTGCCCCATTTGTGGGACTAGACATACAGGGGAGTGCAGGGCAGGTTCTGATGCATGTTTTCATTGCGGTAAGAACGGCCATAAGAAAGTTGACTGCCCTTATAGGAGGCTTCAAGAGGAGAATAGAGTGTCAGGGTCAGGCCAAGGAGGCAGAGGGGGCATGGCAAAGAACCGTGGTACTACTAGGGCAACTGCCGGGAAAGGAGCAAACAACATGGACACTGTGGTGCATATGTAGCGTATATTCCCTAATTTGAATTCGAACACTTCGAACTCAATCGTCACACTGTTCTATGGTTTAGTCCGATATGAGCTAGCAGAGGGACCTAATGGACCTATAGATCATGGGCTTCAACGATCCAAGATTAACTAGTTAAACTCATTAACCTTGTTAACCAACATTCGTTAACTACTAGGACACTCCACTATAGCCTAGTAGTTGCACTCCCCTCACTATAGATATATTTCTATCTATTTGATATAACCATAATTAGTAAGTCGTCCTTCATAGGTTGTTTGTAACTAGAGCTGGGTCAATTAGCCGTTTTACCCCTGAAGTTACTTCTTGTTCCTTATGTCCCACTGATCCTCTTATGAACAATTGATTTGTGGTCCAACCAGTAAACCAAATCCCTCTCAGGCCAATGAATGGGTGGGGCCCCTTGTTCAAGACCTGGAGTTAGTACTTAAGGGAACTACCTTTCTTCTATACCTAAAAGTGGGTAGGAGAGAATTCTATCCTGCACCCCACGTCCCCAGCTATTCACCCAGTATTACCCCTGAAATGGGAGGCCTATTGAGTCGGCGAACTCGAGCCACTCTCACCCATGCAAGTCTAAGGATAATTTCGAATGAACAGGAGTTCATGGTTAGCTCAGGATTAAGATCGAGTTACCTAGGTCATCGAATGAAAAGAAAATCATTCTCAACAGTAAACAACAGTATAAAGAGAGAGTGATTTTATTCATGGTCTGATCTTATGCAATACTCATTGCATAGGACTCCCCCACTCACATGTCTCCACATGTACAATTTAGTGATCACATTGTTTATATCATATACAAAAGTGGGCCGCATCCATAGTGTCCCCAGAATAAGGTACTCAGCCTTATTCTTATACTATAGATCATTTTGACTATATACTTGAACTTGATCCACTTTTATGTCTCTACATATAGTTCAAGTAATCATATTATAGTCAGAGTGTTCTTAGTTTATTGAATTTAGATTAATGATCGTAAAGTTCACTTTATTCAATAACAATCTTTACTGAATAAGCATCAATAATGTCTTTGTTTACAAACTATGAGTTTTAGGACATAAAACCCAACAATATCAGTGGATCCAACCAAAGTCGAGGCAATTATAGATTGGCCTCGACCTACCTCAGCAACCGATGTGAGGAGCTTCTTAGGTCTAGCTGGATACTATAGAAGATTTATTCAGAATTTCTCTAAAATAGCCGCCAGTCTCACACAACTAACGAGGAAAGGAAAGACGTTCTCGTGGGATAGTGCATGTGAGAAAAGTTTCAAGGAACTCAAGCACCGACTGGTTACAACGCCGATACTTGCAGTACTAGATGGCTCAGGAAATTTTGTGGTTTATAGCGATGCATCAGGGAAAGGTCTAGGTTGTATCCTGATGCAGAATGGCAAAGTCATAGCCTATGCTTCGAGACAGTTAAAGGATTACGAGAGAAACTACCCAATGCATGACTTGGAGTTAGCTGTCGTAGTGTTTGCTTTGAAGATATAGCGACACTACCTGTATGGCGAGCTTATACAGATTTTCACCGATCACAAGAGCTTGAAATACTTATTCACTCAAAAGGAACTCAACATGAGACAAAGGTGCTGGTTGGAGTTAGTCAAGGATTATAACCTTGAAATAATGTATCACCTAGGTAAAGCTAATGTCGTAGCTGATGCTCTGAGTAGGAGAACCGCTCACTCTTCGATGTTAATTACAAGGGAGTATATGTTGCAGGAGGACATGACGAAAGCTAGAATAGAAGTAGTGACAAGGGGCACCATAGGAAGATTGAGTCAACTTAGGGTCCAGTCGGATCTAAGGCAGCGAATCATAAATGCTCAGAGCAACGACCCTCACTTGTACTTGATTTGCCAACAGAATGAGGCATTGAGGGAGGAAAGATTTACCATGTCTTCCGAAGGGGGATTACTATGGCGGGGACGACTATGTGTCCCCGCAGATGAGAGGATCAAAGAAGACCTCCTGACTGAAGCACATGAATCTTTGTATACAGTGCACCCTAGAAGTATCAAGATGTACCGTGACCTGAAGAAGTGTTATTGGTGGCCAGGGATGAAGCGGGATGTTGCCCTCAAAGTTAGTAGGTGTCTCACTTGTCAACAAGTGAAGGCCCCTAGATAGAGACCCTCCGGCTTACTACAACCCCTAGACATTCCACAGTGGAAGTGGGAGGATATAGCCATGGACTTTGTAACCGGATTACCCAAGACCTTGAAGGGATACACGATTATTTGGGTGATTATAGATAGACTGACGAAATCCACCCACTTCATCCCTGGTAAGGCTACTTACACATGGGATAAATGGGCGAAGCTATATTTGGAACAAATCGTCAGATTGCATGGGATTCCGGTCTCCATGGTGTCAGATAGAAATTCACGTTTTACCTCTCACTTTTGGAAAAGTTTGCAAAAAGCAATGGGGACCCAACTCAGATTTAGTACAGCGTTCCACCCCCAGACTGACGACCAAACCGAAAGATTGAATCAGGTCTTAGAAGACATGTTGCGAGCATGCGTGATTGACTTCACCTGTGGTTGGGACGAATACCTGCCCCTTATAGAATTTGCATATAATTATAGTTACTAGGCGACCATACAGATGGCACCTTTTGAGGCCCTGTATGGGCGAAGGTGTCGGTCTCTAATTTTCTGGGAAGAAGTGGGAAGGTGACAACTGTTAGGGCCAGAGTTAGTTCAACAAACGAATACTGTCGTGCAAAAGATCAGAGTACGAATTGAGACTGCACAAAGCCGACAAAAGAGTTATACAGACACATGGCGCAAGGCTCTAGAATTTACCGTTGGCGATCACGTCTTCCTAAAAGTAGCACCCATGAGGGGGGTGATGAGGTTCGGAAAGAAGGGCAAACAAAGCCCAAGGTTTATCAGTCCTTTCGACGTCCTAGAGAGAGTTGGTCCTGTGGCGTACCGACTAGCCTTGCCTCCTGCTCTGGCTGCTGTTCACAACGTGTTCCACGTGTCTATGTTGTAGAAGTACACCCTAGATCCTTCTCATGTGATTGAGTATGTAAACCTTCCTTTGAGGGAGGACTTAAGTTACGAGGAGGAGGCCATCGGGATTGTAGACACGAAAATACATAAGCTTCAAAACAAGGAAATATCACTTGTCAAGGTGGTAGGGAATAACCATCGCGTTGAGGAAGCAACCTGGGAGTTAGAGAGCAAGATGAGGGCCAAGTACCCCATGTTGTTTAGGGATTTAGAAACTTTCGAGGATGAAAGTTCTTAAGGAGGGAAGATTTTAAGAGCCATACAGTTGGTAAGTGAGGAGAGAGAAATGTCAATTGTACTACTCTTTTAGGGTTTAAAGAAAAAAAAAAGGAAAAGGAGAGGCCACGGGGGAGAAGAAAAGAAAAAAGAACGAAGAAGAAGACAGAGGAGATGGTGGAGCGGTGGAGACGAACGATGGAACTTGAGGCACTCGTTATCGACGGTGGGCCGAACGGTTGAGGAAGGGAGTACATCGACGGTAAGTTCTAGTGGTGTGATTTTCGTTGTTGTTTTCCAAAATCCTAATACATTTCATGGGATCGATGTACCTAGGTTATTTTCGAGGGAAGTTGGTGAGTCCTTGTGAAGAAGAAGACATGGGGTGTTGAGAGGAAAGAAAGATCAAGAAGGAGGTGGGAAGAAGAGACTGAAAACTGAGGGGGCATGACCTGACCCGACCCAACCCACCTGTACAGAACTGAAACTCGATTTGTTTTCCCATTTCACACCATCATATTCATCTTTATCTAGATTTAGGAACTTGACTCACACGTTCCATAAATGTCTTATTATAGAAAAATTCCAAGCTTGGTCAAGGGACACTTGAAGACTCGATTTAGTTTTGTTAAGTCTACGATCAGGTAAGTAACCATCTATAGCAAGTTTTTTTTAAGTAATTGCTTGTAGGAATCGGTTTGGACTTGTGGCCAAATAGTTTAGTAATATATGTAGGAATGGATATAGTTAGTTCATGGAGGTGGTACTTCAATAATGTGTGTGATTGTATTTTGGTTGTCGTTATGGTTATATAGTTTCGTGGGCCTGAATGTGAAATCTCGTATAGGCATGTGAAATTGTATGTTTTTATGTTGAGCTAGATGGTTATTATGGTTATTATGTGACTTAGCATGGCGACGTGTTGTCGTCGTGGTTCTTTGTTAGGCATTAGGCATGGGGCTTGGGTAGCCCATTGCTATTCTTTGAATGTCGGAGGAATTATTAGGTGCTAGTAATTATAAGTTAGGGAGCACATAATGACAGTGTACCGTTTTTGTAGTTACCCAAAAGGTGTTGAGGGTAATCATAATATATTACTGTGATAAGAGGTGCTTAGTGGGACGAGCCATGGCCTTTTACTGATCCAGCCGAGCGGCATAAGACAGGTAATTATTGTTCCTAAGACAGGTAGTTTTACTTATCTGAGCCGACAAAAGCGTAAGATAGGTAGTGACTGACTCGGCCTTGCGAGACACAGTGGCAGGTAGTTACTGATCTTAGGAACAGTTGAATGTTGCCAGGCACCACTAGGTCTCTGACTAGTGACTAATCGAGCTAAAATTTAGAATCCCATGAATAAGACTAAGTTCGACAAGAGCTTATAAGCAAGTTGCTTACTGGGTATTGTTATATACTCATCATGTGTTGTTTGCTATTTTTCAGGAGAAAAGTAGATCTGGGTCGGTGGCGGGGATGTGTGGAGTTGTGCAGCTGCAGAAGGGGGGCCCTCAGATTGAGTCCTCTTCTCCCATGTCATTTTGGTTATGATTTTTGACATTTTGAAAACCTGCTATATTTTGTAACCGTTGCTTTTTATGTGACCCCACAAATCTTCTTTATGTGTTTTATATTTTTTTTAAAATGTATATTAGGCAACTTTTAGCTTTCAGTCCCTAGTTCAAACTACATGAAGTGTTGAAAAGTGTTTTTTTACTCCTGAGTCCACGTGGCAACCCGTGATTCGGTATTTTTTTGAAGATCGGTCGTTACAGAGGGATCTCATGCATATTGTATGTTCATAAGCATAGGGCTACTTTCCCTAGTGATGATGAGCGCAGACGCGCACAGTATGATGATGAGTGCGAATACGCACTGTAACGGATCGGATAAAAAAAATGGAGTTGTCGGCAGGACCGAAAGGGCAGTCGAAGTCTCGGTCACCAAGGAAACTCGATCCTGACCTTCAGCCACCCCAAGACACTTGCAAAGAAGAAAAAAATAAGCGAAAACGAAGAAGACAGAGAAAATCCGACGAAACTCCAGCGAGGCCAAACACTACGAAATTGACGTCAAACCCTCCATTTCACGCAACAAAAGTAATCTTAGAGCCTTTTACACACATCAGGGGTAGATTTAGATGAGTCCTACACATTGTACACCGTCAGCAAGGGAGACGAAACGTTGGATTTCAAAACCCTCTTAGATCGGGGAGTGTGAGGCCTTTACGAACCAAACCAATATCAAAATAAGAATTAGGGGGAGAAAGAGACTCGGGAACAGAGGAAAAGAAGGACATCGAAACTACGTTAACGAGGAAAGAGAGAGGTCGCCGGAAAGACGCGGGCAACCGGGTGAAGAAGACGAAGTTCGACTCGAGGGCCGGATCCCGCGTCCCGAACCGAGTCCAACCACTGTAAGCCAGTCCCACACCAGTGAGCTCAGTTACGACCCAACCCATCAGCCACGACCCGAGAGCAAAAACCCAACCGACCCGAGACCCGCAAGCCCAATTCAACACCCGACACGCATAACCCTGCCCACCTACACGTTTCCTTCAACCAGGCCGGCCCGTCATCCACGACGCAACCGAAAACCCGCGAGCAACCCAACAACCCGCACCTCGACCCGAGACCGTTGCACATGCGTCACCCTCTAGTTATGCCATGTAGCACGTTTGCAGCGCGACACCCCTCAGCTCCGGCAGCTACTTCTCAGCTCCGGCGGCTTATTCGGCTCGGGAAACCTGTTTCCAACTTGTTTGTCACCGTTTTGATCCTCCCGGACTTTGTTTCGGCCCCATTTAAGGTAAAATAGATCATTTTAAGGTCGTATTTCACAAATTCAAGTTGGAAATTAATTATGTTTATGAAATACTAACGAAGGTGTCAAATGATCCAATAGGAACCAACCACCAACGAAAGCGTAGAACGGTTACGAGGAGCTAGGAGCTTACGTTTATATTTTAGGGAGTACTTCAGCTAAGGCTTACCAAGTAAGTGGCTCACCCGTCGTAGGTTACGCATTATTTGTTGTATGTTGGCACGTGCCTGTGAATTTGCACGTGTCACTAAATTGTATGCTAGAATGTTGTGCTTAAGTATGTAATCATGTGAACGTGAATGTATGCTATGTATGTTGTTTAGTCTGAGGTGATATGTAATGCATGTGACGTTATGTGGTTCTTGAATGATTATGGCATGATTGTATGAAATATATGAATGTAAATACCGTGAATTGTATGACATGAAATACGGTAAACTATTTGGAATCATAACCCCGATAGAAATATGTATGATATATAAATTGAAAACGAGAATGACACGTAAGCATGGAACGTGACAGGGGGGTTATGTTCATGAATGATAAATGTAGAAGTAATGGGGACCTCATGTATTGTGTGTGTTCATGCATCTGGGGGGATACCCCTATCCCATCACGAGGGTACAGACGCGTACATCCAATGGTAGGACAAGATCGTTATGCTTTGCATAGCGCTGCCGTGACGGTTACTAGTTCTAACGGGTTCCGGCATAAGGGGCTCCTAGATTATGCCCATCGAATAAGGAAAGTGGCCCAGCGGTGTTCGAACTAGCTGGTGAGCCCATACTCTCACGTATGGCCTGTGTGTAGAGTATATGGTACACGTCCAAAGTTTACCCATTAGAACAACACCGTAGGAAAAACGAAACGAAAGATAGATCCCATCATTTCATTGCATGTGATTGTAAGGCAAGGCACCCATGTGAGATCACAGCGGCATCGTACACCCCGAGACGTGGCACATGCATAGGGTAGTTGTTTTCCATTTCCTAGTATAGGTTAGTATAGGTTGAATTTGGTTTGCGTTATTAGTATAGGTTAGTATAGGTTGAATTGTAATCGCATAATAAACCATAAGGTAGTTTAAGACAATTATTTTAGTATTGTTCTTTTTCCTTTCTTTCTCTTGTATTCGTTTTCTTTTTCACGAGGTAATAAAAGGCGAGTGTAAGTCGCATTTATGATAGGAGTTCATTTAATGTAAATTATGCATTTCAAGGTATAGTAATGACCTTAGATTAAATAGGTAAAATTTAGGGCCGTTACACGCATAGATGAGGGTGCATATGAAGTGCATGACACTATGGGATTCCGGTGACCTCCGGACATCGCTACAGATTATGTAACGACCCTAAATTTCCACATACTCAGAGTCGCTACTAACATCTCATGCTCATCTATAATGCGGAAATATAACTCTTACATGAACATCATTTATAACGTAAACATCGAAAAACGCTTAAAACAACTTTTTCTCTGGAAAACACACTTATGGTCTTATGTGTTTAAATATAAAATACTGAAATTTAGAGAAAATAAAAACAAATACAAAATAATTTAAAACAATGAAATGCAAAAGAACCTATTCTAACTTAGACTAGGAATTTAAATATGAGTCTACCCTATGCACGTGCCACAGTCTCTGCTCGCGATGTCGCCGCCCTCTATACTAGTGCTCCTTGCCTTTACCTGAAAAATGATGTGGCACACGGCCTGAGTATTTCGAAATACTCTGTAAGTGGCCCCACTATAGAAGACCATGCAATTGCAAACGCAATCATGATTTAAGGACCTATCTCTAAACATCATAAGGGTGGCCTCCAGTCTTCAATAAATTGGATGTGTAGTACTTCCCTACACACGACTCATACATGCAAGTGTGAATCCCCAGGGCGCTCGCACGACCCCTAGACCCTCTAGTCAAGCTAATCTGTAATGACGTCCGGAGGTCAGCGAAACCCCATAGTGTCATGCAACTCGTGAACACCCTCATCTGTGTGCATTCACACTCATACTATGCGCGTCTACACTCATCATCTCTAGGGAAAGTAGTCCTATGCTTATGAACAGACCATAATGAGGTCCCTCTAAATCCATCATAATGTCTCTTCTAACCCAACCCTCTAGTCTCATCTCTTTGTTACTCTAGGTAACACAGATATTTATATTAATATCATTTTCATGCTCTTAGGGTTGTGTCCTATGTAGAACTAACGACATGATGCAATATGTCACTCATCATCACATAGCATACTCAATATGGAAAACATCATCATATTAAGGTAAACATCACGCAATTATCATACTCATCATATTTCCATAAAGTGCATCAAGCATATCAGGTACGTCATTTATCGAAATATATATATACTACTCACATCATCAAGCATCATAACTCACACATTATCATAACTCATACATCGTCTTAACTCATACATCATCATATACTAGTATACGACATCATATGATACAACTCATACATTTTCATAACTCATACATCGTCATATACTAACATACGATATCGTACGACAGAGCTCATACATCATCATAACTCATACAATTTCTAGTCTATCCTATAGTAAGACAACTTACCTGATTAACTTATACTGGTGTCACCAACTTATACTTAATGAAAGTTCGATTTTGTCTTTTGTATCCAAGTCAACCTAATGAATCCATGATATCAATTTCACGTTCAATTCTCTAACTCTTATAATGATTTATGTGTAGACTTCATGCGAGTATTAAAGACTTTGCATGGATAAAGTCTTGGAACGTTATAATTTACATCTAAATATATATACATATTATATATATAAATTCTATTTATATTAAGATTTCATTTTCTATTTTTTATTTCAAATGACTACTTTCTTGTCTTTTGATATTCTTTCGGCCCTTCCTCTCAATTTTTGTTCAAAGACATATTTTGACCAATTTTTAATTAGATTCTTACTTGATCATAGGTCAATTCCAATCATTCTTACTCCCAACTTTTCCCTTTTATTTTTCTCTTTCTATGTATTTTTTTCTTTTAATTTTGTAATTTGGCATTCTCTTGTATTCCAATCAATTCTTACTCCCAACTCTTCCTTTTATTGTTCTAGTATTTTTTCTTTTAATTTTGTATTTTGGCCTCCTCTCTATTTCCTCCTTTGTTCTTTATTGCTCTCTTTGTTTATTTTTTTTCTTCTTGTCTGCATTTATTCCCTCTTTTCTTTCTTTCTTTTTGATTTGGTTAATATTCTAGCCTCTCTCTCCTATGTATTTTTTCTTGATTTTATTAATAGTATTATGACCTTCTCTCTGGATCTATATATTTTTCTTCTATTTATTTTACTTATCATATTCTTCTTCCCAAATCTTTCCTATGTTAAATTTTTTTTTTTTTTTTTGTCTGTATTTATGTTTTTGCCTCGGATGGATTTTGATTTTCCTTTTTCTTCAAAAAAATATCCTGAACTAATCATTTTTTTTAATTATATACTTCCCATTTTCAATTGAGCATTTTTTTTAATTATGTACTTTTCATTTTCAACTGATCATTTTTTTTAATGATGTACTTTCCATTTTCATCCAATCATTTTTTTTAATGATGTACTTTTCATTTTCAACGGATTCTGATTCTTAAGATATCTGAAATATAAATGATTTTCAGTATGATATCTAAAATCTAAATAATTGCACAAATAAAAGAAAAAGATCTAAGATAGCAAAGAATAAAAGAGAAAAGATTTGACTTACAGTCATTTTTCTTACTCTTTCCATGATAACTTCTCTATCTCTTTCCTGTTCTATATTAAATCTTCTTGAATGGTAAGTATTCTCAATTTTTCTCCCCCAAGATTTGTCATGTTTCTGTTTTTTTTGTTTAATTCTTCTCTTCCCAAAATCTAACATTTTTTTCTCTTCTATTTTTTTTCTTGCCAAATGCTTAATCATTCTGTACCAAGTGTTGAGGGAGATATTTGAGGGAGGTGGGAAGAGAGAGATTATTTATTTATTTATTTATTATTATTATTATTATTATTTACTTATTATTGCTATTATCCTCGTTTTTCAAAAAAAAAAAAAATCAATGGTTGGGTCGAGGGGTGTGCGAGCGCCCTGTGGATCCATTTTGTCATAGACTGGAGGCCATCTCTTACATGAATAGACATAGGTCTCTAAATCATGATTGACTGAGTTTGCATTTGCATGGCCCACATAGTGGGGCTACTTATTGAGTATTCTTTGAAATACTCACGACGTGTGCCACATCATTTTATTTGCAAGGCGCACTTGTACGGAGGGTGGCAGCATCGCGGGCAGAAACTGTGGCACGTGCATAGGGTAGACTCATATTTAAATTTCTAGTCTTAGGTTAGAATAGGTTGTTTTGCATTTCATTGTTTTAAGCGCTTTTCGAAGTTTACGTTATAAATGATGTTAATGTAAGAGTTATATTTTCACATTATAGATGAGCATGAGGTGTTAGTGGCGACTTTGAGTATGTGAAATTTTAGGATCGTTATAGAGGATGACCCTTATCAAGTTATTGGAAGAATAATAACAATGCCTATAAAATTGATCTTCTGGGAAAATTTTCATTACATTATACTTTCAATGTTGCTGACTTGAGTGTTTTTGATGTATGTGATGATTTTCCTGATTTGAGGACGAATCTTCTGAAGAGGGGAAAGATGATAAGGATCAAAGTGTACGAATCCTTTTGAAGAGGGAGAAGATGATAAGGATCAAAGTGTTCCAAATGTATCCAAGGCTAGAAGATTCAACAAACATTCATTCTTCATTTACCAAATTGGATAGGTTCGGTTCAACCATTATTTCATGTGTTACCAACTGATTTGATTGAGAAATGATCATTTGGAGCCTTGAGAGTGAATATTTACAGTTGCACCTTATTATAATTTGTTAGAAAACTTATTTTATTATTTTAAGGGAGTGGAAGTACTTGTCAAAGTGGCCATTAAGGGTGTGGAAGTACTTGTCAAAGTGGCCATAACTTTTTTGTGGAGATTTGAAATAGCCACCGACTTTCAGGCATTTGAGAGAAAGTTTTTTTTTTTATAGAGAAACTATAAATGCCCACAAATTACTATCTAAAACACACATTTTGATTAATGCAATTTAGTTTTTTAAATTGAGACTTTCAACCTTAGAAATTTAAGCCTTCATGCAATTCTTGTGATAGAATGAGTCATTCAACCAAACTTTGATCAAGGTTCCAAATCTTGCTTTGAACTTAAACAGATTATCTAATTTTTGCCTTATCTCTTTGTTGATCCGAATTTTGTAGAAGGTGGGGTTAATTTCTTTGATTTGGTTTTTGCTTTAACAAAAGCTTGAATGGTTGGGCTAAGTTATGATTGCCTTATCTTAAGAATTAAGGTATGCAACTCTTTATAGATTTGGAAAACGAACTTGTTGGTCGGTGGTATCCTTTTATTCAATTAACATCAATATATAAGATGAGGCAATCTCTCGTACTCACGGGACAATAGTGGTAAGCATATATATATAGCTCAACCATTAGAGTTAGAATCCATTCAAGGCTAACATACCACTCACATTGAATTTCTCACCCCTTGGATATGTAGATTCAGTGACCTTAGCTTGATTCAACAAGTCAAGTGTAGATTTGATAGTGACAAAAGAAAGGTTGCAAGAATGATTGTAGAGAACAAGGATCGAGAGACCTACTATTCTAGCATGTGAAACACGACCATTATTAGTGTAATTGTAACGACCCAAAAAAAGAATAATAATAATTAAATAATTAAAATAATAATTTTCCCAGAACTACTCCCCACCAACCCCTCCTTCCTCTCCCAAGTATCTCCCCTCAACAAACTCACAAGTCAAAATCCCAAATAAGAATATAGGATGCAATTGTGGTTCCTACAATGAAAAAAGAAGGAAAAAAAAAAAATACCAACAACCAGTTTTACAAGGAGAGCTGGAGATTTAATGATCGGAGAGATCTTGCTTTGTTATTATCTCAAGTCATATTTCAGATCTTTTTTTTATTTATCCTATTAGAATTGGATTTCCTTTTCTTTTGTGCCCATTTATTTAGATTTTGCTTATCGGGTTATAGAAAATTAAATATAACTGAGGCTAATATCGGTCAATAGAATAAAAAAAAAATATACGAGAGAAAAATGGATTTTAGTTATCAAGTTATAGAAAATTAACTCTAACAAGGCTAATATCTATCAATAGAATAAAAAAAAAATATCCAGAAAAAAAATGGAAGATTTTATCTGTGATATCTAAATGATAACATAATTAAAGGAATTAAAAAAAAAAGGAAACCAGAGAAAAGAGAGATTTGGAGAGAAGAATTAATTATACAAGAAAAATAACAAGAGAAGACTAGAAAGAGGCTAGATTATTGTTAACAAAATCAAAAGAAAAGACAAAATATATATATAGATAGGAGGCCAAAGAAAGAAAACAAGAAATGCAAATAAAAGAAAAAAAATAAAAATAAAGAGACACCATCAAAAGGAAAGAAAGAGAAGAAGAAATGCATAGAAAAGAAAAAAAAAATAAATAAAGGGAGCAGGAAAGAACTAAAAGAGAAAATACACACAAGGCATACCAAGAAACAAAATAATAAGAGAGCAGGAAAGAACTAAAAGAGAAAATACTGAAAAGGCCAAAATACAAAATCAAAAGAAAAAAAAAATACAAAGGAGAGAAATAGAAGGGAAGAGTTGGGTGTAAGAATCGATGGAATTGACCAATAATATGATAAGTAAGAATGGATTAAAAATTGGTCAAGAATATGTATTGAACAAAAATTGAGAGAGAAAAAGTAGAGTATAGGAAGATTATCAAAAGATAAGAAAGTAGTCACTTGAAATAAAAAATAGAAGATGAAATCTTAATATAAATAGAATATATACCTATAATATGTATATATATTTAGATGTATATTATAACGTTCCAAGACTTTATCCATGCAAAGTTTTTAATGCTCGCATGAAGTTTAGCACATGAACCATTGTAGAGTTAGAGAATTGAACATGAAATTGATGTCATGGATTCATATAGGTTGGCTTGGATACAAAGGGAAAAATCGAACTTTCATTAAGGATAAATTGGTGACACCCGTATAAGTTAATTAGGCAAGTGGTCTTACTATAGGATAGGCTAAAAAATTGTATGAGTTATGATGATGTATGAACTATGTCGTACAATGCGGTATATGAGTTATGATGATGCATGAGTTATGATGATGTGTCGGTTACGATACTTGATGATGTGCGCAGTATATATATATATTTTGATGAATGACGTACTTGATATGTTTGATGCATTTTGTGGCAATATGATGAGTATGATGATTGTATGACGTTTACCTTAATATGATGGTGTTTTCCATATTGAGCATGCTATATGATGATGAGTGCCATATTGCATCATGTCGTTAGATTGACATAGGACACAACCCTAAGAGCGTGAAAATGATATTAATATAAATATCCACGAAAAAGATGAGACTAGAGGGTTGTGTCAAAAGAGACATTATGATGGATTTAGTGGGACCTCATGCATATTGTATGTTCATAAGCATAGGGCTACTTTCCCTAGAGATGATGAGTGCGGACGCGCACCGTATGATGAGCGTGAATGCACACAGATGAGGGAGTTCATGGGCGCATGACACTATGGGGTTCCGCTGACCTCTAGACGTTGCTACAGATTAGCTTGACCAAAGGGTCTAGGGGGTGTGCGAGCGCCTTGGGGATTCACACTCGCACGTGTGAGTCATGTGTAGGGAAGTACTACACATCCAATTTGTTCGAAACCATAGGCCACCTTTAAGATGATGAGAGATAGGTCACTAAATCATGATTGAATGTGTTTGCATTTGCATGGCCCTATGTGGGGCCACTTACTGAGTATTCTTTGAAATACACAGGCCGTGTGCCACATCATTTTTCAGGTCAAGGCAAGGAGCACTTGTACGGAGGACGGCGGCATCGCGAGCAGAGGCTGTGGCACGTGCATAGGGTATCTCATATTTAAATTTCTAGTCTAAGTTAGAATAGGTTGTTTTGCATTTCATTGTTTTAAATTATTTTGTATTTGTTTTTTTTTCTCTAAATTTAAGTATTTCATATTTAAACACGGAACACCATGGCTGTGTTTTCCAGAGAAGAAGTTGTTTTAAACATTTTTTGAAGTTTACGTTATAAATTATGTTCATGTAAGAGTTATATTTCCACATTATAGATGAGCATGAGACGCTAGTAACGATTCTGAGTATATGAAAATTTAGAATCGTTACCGTAATAGCCCAAAAAAAGAATAGGTAAAAAATAATAATAATAATAATCAATAAATAAATAACTACAAAGGATTACTTAAAAAAATTAAAACAAAATTAAAACAAAAAAAACTTACCTACCTCTCCCTACTTACCTCTCATCTCAATCCCAATCTCTCTCCTTAACCCCTAGTCCAAACATAAACAGAAAAAATGTCATTAAGAAAAAAAAGTAAATGGGCTTCACAAGACACAAATGCGATGCAATTTTGGAGGGAGATTTTGGTTTGTTACTATGTTATATCCTATCTCAAATTTAGTTTTTATGTTACAAGAAATTAGGTTAGGTTAGAATCAAATATTCTTTCCTTTATCTATTATTTTATAAGATCACGTGATTATCAGATCTCATTTTTCCATTTACAAGATCAATCTCATTTTTCTATATCAAATTAATTAGATTTATCACTAGATCTCATTTTCTTATATCCAATTAATTAGATTTTTGTAAAATTTTAGTTAGTAATTTTATGAATCTAATCAATAAAATTGGCAAATAATATTTGTTTACAAAATGAAAATAAATACAGTGTAATATTTGTTTAGAAAATCTGTTTATATAATCAAAATAATTAGAGAGGAGAGGAAGGAAGATTGAGAAAAAATTTGGTGAATATAATTTCAAAAACTCCATTAAAAATAAAACAGTAAGAATAGAAAATAAAATATTTAGCAAAATTTGCGAAAATAGCATTATATATATATATATACAACATTTCAAGACATTTAATAATGAAACAATGTGAATTAGAGAAATAATTGCATAGAGTTCAAATTTAAAACGGATGTCGTGGGCTCACATGGGTTGACTTGAATTTCAAATGACAGAATCGAACTTTCATTAAGGATATATTGGTGACACCAGCTTAAGCTAATTAGGGAAGTGGCCTTACTATCGGCATGATTATATTTGATGTTGACATGTGCCTGTGGTTTTGCACGTGTCATATATATTCATATGTGTGAATTGTTTGTGAAACGATATGCTTATAATGTGTTATAATATGTGAATTGGATGATAATATTTAAGGTACAATGTGCAACAATCGGGAAATATAAAATAAAATAATAATAATAATAATAAATAAATATATAATAAAAATATTAAAAAAAAACATTTGTTAACCGATCCCTCCTCCTCCCTTCAATCTCACACCACTCCTTCCCTACAAATAAATCGGTCAACAAATCAGCAATTCCTGTAAAAACAACTGCAGATTTACCCATATCAGAATTTCTTCCTTCCTACAAAAATAAATAGATAAATAAATTAAAAAAAAAAAAGGTTTAAGCAGATTTAGTTCCCCAGATATGTCATTTGGAGAGGTCAGATTATGTCATTTGAAGAGGTAAGTAGTTGTATGTTAAATCTTTATTTTATTTTATTTTATTAAGTAATATTAATTTGGTTACAATTATTTAGTTTTGAACGAGAGATTAAATGAAAATAATTTTGTATGAGTTTTACTAAATCACAACCAATTATATTTTAGGTCCCGTGATTCTTGGAATGATTTAGGTTGTCAATAATTTTATATGAATTATAGAAAAATAATATAACCTTAATTGATTAAATTAAAAGCAAGAATATAATTGTTACTAGTACGACAAAGGAAATAAGAAAAAACGAAATAGAGATGTAAACAAAAATTGGCCAATAATATCTACTTATGAAAATAATTACAGAGAAAGAGGAAAGAGGGAAGATTGAGGAAATTTTAATGAGCTTCAAGGTTATGTTTTATGAATTTTTAATGAACTCTTTCGCATTCAATGTTTATGGTACATATACAGTAGCGACCTTAAATTAAGTAGAAAATTTCGGGTCGTTACAGTTGGTATCAGAGCTCTAGGTTATAAATCTTGTAGACTAACCTAGGATGTAGGCTTGGCATGTTCCATGGTCCCACCGTCGGTGCCCCGTCTCCGTCAGGTATGTCCTGCGTAAGATTAGAAAATGAAATGTCGTTGATTGTGTATGTTGAAACATAACTCATAATTGGACTTTTACTCTATTGATTGTATTATAATTTACTACATTCATGTTAGCTTAATTCTATATTTATTATAATTTAGAATGTGTTATGTTTTACCTTGCATGGAATGTGAATGTAAATTGTTGGATGGATGATATTTAGATTTACTGAGATTGTTGCTGCGAATGAGTAGTTATAGTTTTAGTAAGCTAATAGTTTTAGTAAGCTACTGCGTGAAAATAATTTTGCTAAGCAAGATTGATAAGAAAAGGAACCACTACAAAGGAAGTAAGATTCGGATTACCTTGTTGATCGAATATCTCAAGGCAAGAACATTGTTTGAGATTCGAATCACTCCACAAGCAAGATCGATCATGTCTAGCTTGAATGATTCTTGTTGATCAAATATCTCAAGGCAAGAACACTTCCATGAGATTCGAATCACTCCACAAGCAAGATTGATCATGTCGAGCTTGAATGATTCTACATGCAACCTAAACTACATAGAATTGCAAAGAAACTTAGCCATTGGCTAAAGAAGAGCACAAATGCTTCTTTTTACTATATTTTTCAAGTCCCTTACACATACAACATACATGGCTTTATATAGCCTCAAAATTAAACTACTAAAGTCATTCCAAGAGTTGTAACATTCATACCTAATGGCCATAATTAACCATTATGTAATTGTAACCTATAGTAAATAAAGTCCTAAAATACATTAATGAAATATAATAACTCTAAACTGTAACCCACCCAAAATTTATAACAATCAAACTTCATTCTTCTTCAATGTGGCATGAATTGAAACATCTTTTGATAGTTTTGACAACCTTTTCTTCACATCTTCGTTGAAGTATATTGTATGATTGATGTCTTCTGGTTCATATCATTCTCCACTTCTTCAAGAGGATTCGTCCTCGAATCTATTTGTGAAACTTTGCTGCAAAAAATAAGTTATGGAAATACAAAGGACCTCACAACACTCTCTCACGTGTATACACTCAAGGAATTTTAGGTCACTCTATTTGCACTCATTTACACAAATGAATCTCTCATTCACACTTCTCAAATTTTCTAGTAGAGCCCAAATTTGATTTTTTTATTTTGGGTCGATTAAAAACTAAAAAGATAAAAACAATTTGAAAACAAATGCAAAGGAAACATATATCCGATCTTGAGCCTTAAGCTCTGATACCAAATGATAAGAAAAGGAACCACTACAAGGAGAGTAAGATTCGGATTACCTTGTTGATCGAATATCTCAAGGCAAGAACATTGTTTGAGATTC
>NW_019272073.1:575796-600578 GCF_002738345.1 Cucurbita maxima | reverse complement strand
TTTTTCAAGTCCCTTACACATACAACATACATGGCTTTATATAGCCTCAAAATGAAACTACTAAAGTCATTCCAAGAGTTGTAACATTCATACCTAATGGCCATAATTAACCATTATGTAATTGTAACCTAGTAAATAAAGTCCTAAAATACATTAATGAAATATAATAACTCTAAACTGTAACCCACCCAAAATTTATAACAATCAAACTTCATTCTTCTTCAATGTGGCATGAATTGAAACATCTTTTGATAATTTTGACAACCTTTTCTTCACATCTTCATTGAAGTATATTGTATGATTGATGTCTTCTGGTTCATATCATTCTCCACTTCTTCAAGAGGATTCGTCCTCGAATCTATTTGTGAAACTTTGCTGCAAAAAATAAGTTATGGAAATACAAAGGACCTCACAACACTCTCTCACGTGTATACACTCAAGGAATTTTAGGTCACTCTATTTGCACTCATTTACACAAATGAATCTCTCATTCACACTTCTCAAATTTTCTAGTAGAGCCCAAATTTGATTTTTTTATTTTGGGTCGATTAAAAACTAAAAAGATAAAAACAATTTGAAAAGAAATGCAAAGGAAACATATATCCGATCTTGAGCCTTAAGCTCTGATACCAAATGATAAGAAAAGGAACCACTACAAGGAGAGTAAGATTCGGATTACCTTGTTGATCGAATATCTCAAGGCAAGAACATTGTTTGAGATTCGAATCACTCCACAAGCAAGATCGATCATGTCTAGCTTGAATGATTCTTGTTGATCAAATATCTCAAGGAAGGAACACTTCCATGAGATTCGAATCACTCCACAAGCAAGATTGATCATGTCGAGCTTGAATGATTCTACATGCAGCCTAAACTACATAGAATTGCAAAGAAACTTAGCCATTGGCTAAAGAAGAGCACAAATGCTTCTTTTTACTATATTTTTTCAAGTCCCTTACACATACAACATACATGGCTTTATATAGCCTCAAAATGAAACTACTAAAGTCATTCCAAGAGTTGTAACATTCATACCTAATGGCCATAATTAACCATTATGTAATTGTAACCTATAGTAAATAAAGTCCTAAAATACATTAATGAAATATAATAACTCTAAACTGTAACCCACCCAAAATTTATAACAATCAAACTTCATTCTTCTTCAATGTGGCATGAATTGAAACATCTTTTGATAGTTTTGACAACCTTTTCTTCACATCTTCGTTGAAGTATATTGTATGATTGATGTCTTCTGGTTCATATCAAAGATCATAGGTTTTAGTTAGACGTCTTGAACATAGATAAACTACACAGTCTTATGACCAAAGAGATGGGAAGGACTGTATCAATGTATACTGAAGAGTAAGTAGTTTTAGATGAAATAAAATGACCTAAGAAGCTTGATAGATGTCAATATCCTATAGTATACTATAGATATTAAAAGTGGTAGTGTCCGAAAGAAAAATTGATTGGTGAATGATATAAGTGCCTTTATTGGAAGATGATCTTTGGAAGTATTGAGATGTAGAAAACTTTCCTGCCTTAATACGGGTTGAAAACTTAAAAAAAAAAAAAAAAAAAAAAAAAATACAACCGCAATTATGGAAGTTGTGAGACGATTTAAAGGTATCGAGCCACAGTTTGGATGAGGCATTACGATCATAGTCAAAATTTTAGAGGTATATGGAGACGGACTACGGTATGAGATTGTCAAGGTACCTTAAATTTAAGAAACCATGATTTAAAATGAACTTGGGTGGGGGATACCCGAGGATTAGAGTGGGACATTGTCTCTAAATCAACTAGAAGTTTTGTGGTAATCCTCCTTAGGGTACACGAATGCACTCAGGAAGCTCAACATAAACAAATTGTTGTAGAAAATTACCGAACAATTTTTCCTAGCAATGTCAACCTGGTTAAAAGGTATTAGCATAATTAAAGTTTCAAGACTATCATTTTAAGTTTGATTTTCAAGTATCCCAAGCTTTATGGCATCTGAGGATATCCACCATGCATATACAATACCAATTTTTATAAGAGAATTTTGTTGAGCCCATTTTATGCCTTTCGGTTATGATTATAGGAACATTAGTTTTGGGCTATACTAGATAAGGTATACCAAGAGAAGCCTATTTGACAATGTTTCCAATGAAAATTACCAAATTCTCAAACTTTAGCTTGATCACAAATCAAATACTGTAAGTTGTTTATAGATCCATATGATTTTTAGTGCATTCAATTTGCATTGGGTTAGGGTGGAGTTTTTAACCAGTTTCATGTCATGATTTTGACTCCAAAAATTTACTAGAATTGGGGTAGGTAGCCCAAAAAGAAGAAATATTACAAATTTCTTGATTTTGTGGGAAAATAGGCAAATTTGTATATGAAATTAATCTACAAAGATGAGACATTAATGAGGAACCAAATCAAGTGGACAATTACAAACAATACAAATACAAACAATAATGAGGAAAGGAAAACAATATTTTTTTTTAATTATTAAAAATATAGAGAACGAACCATTTTAATTGGAAACATTCATCTGCTGGAAACTTCTATAGTAAATGGACTATATAGAATTGTGATCAGTCAAATATTGTAAAGCCCCGGTATCTATTATCGGTCAGAATTGGACTATAACGAAATTTTGATCTATACCGACACTATAATATCTAATTGGGGAGGAAGATTAGAATTAAAGATTGATCGAGAAACAAAGGTATGAGTGCATGAGAGTAGGAAACAAAAAATATCTATTCTAGGTATATCATCAGCTATGGTTTGATTCTAATAGAAATTCTCTAGAAGGTTTCTACCCTCAAATTTTTCTGTCTTTCTTTAATGATGAGAGAAAAAATTAAGATCAAAAGAAAGTGTCATTTTAGAGTTTCATCAACAATTTTCTTGTGTAGGCGAGGATCCCATATTTTAAAATGAGATTTTGAGGATGTATGGACAAACAAGTCAATTAGTGAACCTTTAGCGGAGTGTATAGAATTTGATTTGGAGAACAATGTAAATCAGAAACTAGTAAAACTATTGGACTAGTAAAACTATTGATCCAGTAGATGGAATCATAGTAAAAAAAAAAAATTAAAAAAAAAATTTAAAAAAAAAAGAGAAACTATGTAAGTTTTCCCACCTTATTTGTACGCATGAACATTTATTTCAATGAAGTGCCTGAGCCACAAACTTACATGAATTATATTGTCCATGAAATTTTAGAAGAAGACTCAGTATAGCATGATAACGTTATGTACGAAATTTATTGACCATTAAGTTATGATAACGGGCTAAACCAAGTGTAAGTGTAAGTGTAAAATGACTAAAATGCCCCTATAATTACGTACCACTAGTTTATGACCAAAGTGACGCCTAAATGACATGAAATTTGATGAGGAGTCTTATGTCATGGTGTAAAGAGATTACACAAAGTTACAAGGCCAGCGGAATATGCTGAGGAATTAAACGAAGATTTGGGGTGGTAAATGACCAAAATGTTTGGTGACCATTAGGTTATGAGAATTCTAAAATGTTTTTAAGACCTTGAAAGACTCAAAATACTATGAAAATTTATATGAGACTCATACAATATTAACGATGAGTATGGAGGAGATTAGGAGAACTTTGGGATATGAATTAAGAGGAAAAGATACAACGATAACGGTATTCTCCCCGACAATTGATAACAACCAATGTCATCAGGAAACAAATATAAGGATAGTAGTATTCTCCCTAGTATTCTAATGCGAAATCGAACATTAGTCAACTTATATATTATGGACTTGAAATACAGCAAATATGAAAGGCATGAGTTGTCATGCACTTCAAATAAACAAAATGTTAACAAAATGAGCAGATGAATGTTGGCACTAATTAATATATTTCTTTTACTAAAGACTCTTGTCATAAGATTATTGCAAGTGGGTTCCTTGAGGAGGATTAATGTAATGGTTTTTATCCAGCGATCTTCATCTTTAGTTTCTAAAACTCACGGTACGTTTCTTGCCAAGGACATTGGTTAGAAGACAAGGATCGCGTTTCATGGAGATATCTCTTTGCTACAAAGGTTTATGGGAGATTATTAAAAAAAAAATTGGTGTCACTTTGGCTCCCAACATGATCCGAACCTGATGAGATGTTGTCTAGTAAAACCCTTTAAAAATAGAAGTAAACTTATCTGTGCAACATTCTTTTATATCATTTGGCTAGTTACAATGAAATAGGACAATCTTTAAGGATGTAGAAGGATCTTGGAAAGCGCACAATGTGCTACTTACTTCACACCTCTCTTTGTATAGCATCTATAAAACTTTTCTACCATTTCCATGATTTTTATTCTGAACAACTAGGTGGTTAATAAGAATTTATGAAAGAAATTAGGAAGGATTTATGTATGTAAAGAAGTGTTTATGATTCATACAAATGAGAGCGTACTTGTTAAGAATTTTTCTTTAGTGGTACTTCAAGACTTAACAAAAAACTCTTAGAATAAGAACCCGAGTTGTTCCAAGATTAAAACACTTTCGAAAGATTAAAACACTTTCGAAAGATTAAAACACTCTCGAGGACAAAAGTTTTTTTTAGGGGTATATGATATAAGAGTCAAAAATAAATAAATAAATAAATAAACAAGTAAAAATTATTATTATGTAAAAAAAAATAATAATAATAAATAAATAAATTAATAAATAAGTAAATAAAAACAACATTTTTCCCACCTCTCTCCACTAACACCTCGTCCCTTCCCACAATTATCTCTCCTCAACCTATAAACAAACAGAAAAACAACAATATTCAAATTTGAGAAGTAAAATGGCTTACATATGGCAGATTTAGAGATTTTGGTCGATTATTACGGTAAAATTTTATCTCATATTTCCTTTTTACTTTATAGTTATGGTTATAAAGAAATTAATTTAGGATCAAATATTCTTTCATAATTTATACGGGAATAATAAGATTTCATATTCAATTAATTAGATTTTGTTTTGTTAGTTATAGGAAATAAAGTTAGAATCAATAAGATTTTAGTTGTCAGATCCATAAATTTGTAAGATAGTAGCCAAACAATCAAATAATATCGGTTTATAGAATGAAAATAAATACAAAGTTAGAGTAATATTTACAGAATTGAAAATGTTTGCGAGAATGAAAATAATTACAAAGAGGGAGGAGGGAAGATTTGTTTAACAGAATTTAAAAATAAAACAAGAAATAAGAGGGCATGAAACTCCATTAAATTTTGTCTAACATAAAATATCATAATTTTAACCATGTAAATTAGAGAAATAATTTTATAGAGTTCAAACTTGAAACTGATGTTATGGGCTCACATAGGTTGACTTGGATTTCAAAGGATGAAATTGAACTTATATTAAGGATATATACGTGACAACGACTTAAGCTAACTAGGTAAGTGACGTTACTATCGGCATAGTTATATTTGATGTTGACATGTGCCCCGTAGTTCTGCATGTGTCATATGTATTGATATGTGTGAATTGCCTGTGGTTCAATATATTTTCTTATATGTTATAATATGTGAATTGTATGATAATAATTACGGTACAATGTGTTCAAGGATATGTTTGAGATAGGATACGAGAAGGATGCACAAAACGAAATGTAACGATAGGAGTATACGTTCATGAAACGTTAAGGTTAGGTTACAGACAAGAGTGATATGGATAAGAGAGATTGATGAAAGAATACGGTTAGGTTACAGGTAGAAAGGGATAGATTTGTAATAGATTGATAGAACGATAGCGTTAGGATACGTTCTTGTAATGATATGACTAAGGTACGTTCACATAACGATATGTCTGTGATAGGTATAAAAATGTTAAGTCTATGATAAGTTAGAGAACGATATGACTACGAAGTGTTTACGTTATGATTTGTTTATGATATGATACATTGTGATACAATATGTCATGATATGATATGCATATGATGAAATGTTATGTTAAAAGCATAGAACGTTATGTTAAGTCTTTTAAATTGTGTGTATACAACATGATATGAATGACATGAAATTACGATAAATGGCATGAAATATACCCCGTTAGAATTATGTATGATTTGAGAACGGAAGAATGAGAAACGATATGATATGAATGATGAACGAAATCTAAAACGATATGAAAAATGTTATGATATGTACATAATGCTAGCGGGGTTGTATTAAAGGATAATGAAAATGGAAAAGTTTTGGGACACCTCATGCATTATGTGTGCTCATGCATTTGGGGGATACCCTTATCCCATCATGAGGGTACGGATGCGTACATCCAATGGCAGGACAACGATCGTTATGCTTTGCATAGCTCTGCCGTGACGGTTACTAGTAACGGGTTCCAGCATAAGGGGCTCCTAGAGTATGCCCACCGGATAAGAAAAGTGGCCCAGCGGTGTGCGAACTAGCTGGTGACCCTATACTCTCACGTATGGTTGTGTGTAGAGTATATGGTACACGTCCAAAATTACCCGTTAGGACAGCACTGTAGGGAAAACGAAACAAAAGATAGGTCTCATCATTTCATTGCATGTGATTGTTGCATTTAACCCCAATAGTGGGATCACTTATTGAGTATTTCTTTAAATACTCGAGCCATGTGCTACTACATTTTTCAAGTTAAGGCAAAGCATTCCTGTACGGCTGACGACGACATCGCAACTCGAGACCATGGCACATGCATAGGGTAGTGGTATTTGTTTTCTTAGACTTAGGCTAGACAATGATGTTTTTAACTTAAACTCTTATTCATTTTATTTAGTCTTTTGTTGTGTCGTTTTAAAGATGTTTCGAAACACCTAAGTCCATGGCTATGTTTTAAGATAAAGGTTATGTTTTATGAAATTTTAATGAAGTCTTTTGCATTCAATGTTTATGGTACGTATACAGTAGCGATCTTAAATTAAGTAGAAAATTTCGGGTCGTTATAGGATGTGTAGTACTTTCCTAAACACGACTCACACGTGCGAGCGTGAATCCCCAGGACGCTTACACAGCCCTGACACTCTGATCAAGCTAATCTGTAGCGATGTCCGGAGGTCAGCGAAACCCCATAGTGTCGTGCACCTCATGAACACCCTCATCTGTGCGCATTCGTACTTGTGCACATTCGCACTCATTATCATACTATGCGCGTTCA
Source organism: Cucurbita maxima (assembly GCF_002738345.1). Lineage (NCBI taxonomy): Eukaryota > Viridiplantae > Streptophyta > Magnoliopsida > Cucurbitales > Cucurbitaceae > Cucurbita > Cucurbita maxima. The sequence goes on along the minus strand of NW_019272073.1, from coordinate 593,418 downwards.
CACTCGTCATCTTTAGGAGAAGTAGTCCTATGTTTTTGAACATATAATATGCATGAGGTCCCTCTAAATCCATCATAATGTCTCTTCTAATACAATCCTCTAGTCTCATCCCTTTGTTACTCTAAGTAACACATACTCGTGGATATTTATATTAATATCATTTTCATGCTCTTAGGGTTGTGTCCTATGTCGATCTAACGACATGATGCAATATGACACTCATCATCATATAACATGCTCAATATGGAAAACAACATCATATTAAGGTAAACGTCACGCAACTATCATACTCATCATATTGTCATAAAGTGCATCAAGCATATCAAATACGTCATTCATCGAAATATATATATGCTACGCACATCATCAAATATCATAACTCACACATCATCATAACTCATACATCATCATACATCATCATATACGTTATACGGCATCGTACGACAGAGTTCATTCATCATCATAACTCACACAATTTTTTAGCCTATCCTATAGTAAGGTCACTTACTTGGTTGACCTTAGTCGGAGTACTCCCTCATTTAATTAATGTAAGCTCCCGCTCCTCAAGAACTACTCCAAATGTTGCTAGGGTTCGCTTCCTATCGCACCGTTCGTTACCTCTGGTTAATATTTCACATTTTAATTAATAATCCAACTAACCATATAAAATACGACTTTAAAAGGGCATCAATAAAAATCGAACTCCATGTTTTTATTATTTCTAAATTGTATTGGATAATAAAATTTAAATTAAAAATATGCCAATATTTATTAATATTTTTTTTTTGCTGCTCAGATCATTCAATATTTAATATTATATTGTATGTATACAAATTATAATAATGGTACCTATCTTCCTTTTTCCTTCTCTCACGCTATCTCTCTCCTTTTATATTTTGGTTCACTTTACCCTACTTTGGCCAATTTAATTGTTATTGACTCTCTTTTTTCTTAAAAAAAAATCATGAATGAATCATTATTTGTTTTTAATTCACTCAAATCAAAAATCTTTCTTTAAAATTAAAGGTACTTTTAAATTGATTCTATTTTGTGCGTTACACCTCACCTATTGTTATCTACCAAGCTTTCAATTTTATTTCTCTCCCTATTATTCGAGTTGTAGTGTGTTTCTACAAAATTCAGAGTCTTGTATTGGTTTGATCCTGAGCCGTGGAAAAAATTGAGTTTTGTATCAGTTTGATCTTGAGCCGTACAAAGGATTGAGTCTGCTCTTGAACTTGTAAACTCATAAGAAGAGCTATCTAGTGATTGGACTCTGATTCGAGGAAAGAGTCGAGAAAGGCGCTAGGAAGTGGAGTGGTGAGTTTGACCGAACGGGTGGAGTGGTCGAGTTTGACCGAACAACGATTTTATATTTTTTAATTCTCTCTTATTTAATTTTGAAATTGTTATTATGATTTATGGCATGTTCTAAGTTTTTTTATAATTGTTTTGTAACGAAACCGAAAAAAAAAAAGGTGAGGGTCGTCGAGCGAGTCGAAAACTCTGGCGAACATTGGAGTTTTCGCTCGCACATGACCCACAAAGGGCGGCCGAGGGCTGGGATGCCACATATCTCGTCCCCGACCTTCAGCCACCCTGAAATGACCTGCAAAGTAACGAAAATGGTGAAAAACGAGAAGGAACAAAAAACCCGACAGAACGCCAGCGAAGCCGAACCATACGAATCGACGTAAAAACCTCCATTTTACACCACAAAAGTAATCCCAGAACCCTTTACACACATCAGGAGTAGGTTTTAGACGAGTCCCTTACGCTGAACACCGTCGGCAAGGAAGATGGAACGTCGGACTTCCGAACTTCTCCAGATCCGAGAGTGTGAGGTCCTTACAAACGAAATATGTACCAAAAAATGGGGTTAGGGTGAAGAAGAATCTCGAGAATGGAGGAAAAAGAGGGAAAAAGGACGTCGAGACGACGTTCTCGAGGAGAGAGAAAGGTCGCCAAAAAATTGCGCAGGCAGTCGGGCGAAGAGGACGAAGTCGACCCGAAGGCCAGATCCCGCAACTCGAACCGAACGCAATTCCCTTCGGTCGGCCCAAAACCTGACGATTCCCGCAGCCTAAACCGCATAAGCCAGCCCGCCTGCATTTCTGCCCCTTCACTGTGCACAACCCGTCACCCGCGAACGGCCCATCACCCGCGTACAGCTTGAGACCCACGAGCGATCCGATAACCCGTGCCTTGACCCGAGACCCCTGCACACACGTTGCTCTCTGATTGTGCCATGTGGCACGTCTACAGCGCGGCTCCTCTCGGCTCTAGAAGCGTAAACGGTTCGATGGCGGCCTCTCGACTCCGACAGCTTATTCGGCTCGAGAAACCTCTTTCTAGCCCGTTTGATACCATTTCGACCCTCCCAGACCTGGTTTCGGCCCTTTTTAAGGAACCAACCACCAATGGAAGCGTAGAACGTTGACGAGGAGCTAGGAGCTTACGTTATATTCGAGAGAGTACTTCGGCTAAGGTCTACCAAGTAAGTGGCTCACCCGTCATAGGTTTCGCGTTATTTGTTGTATGTTGGCACGTGCCCGTGGATTTGCATGTGTCATTAAATTGTATGCTAGTTTAATGTGCTTAAGTACGAAATCATGTGAACGTGAATGTATGCTATGTATGCTACTTAGTTTGATGTGAAATGTTATGCATGTGATGATATGTGGCTCTTGAATGATTATGGCATGATTGTATGGAATATGTGAATGTAAATAGCATGAATTGTCTGACATGAAACACGGAAAACTGTTGGAATCATAACCCCGATAGGAATATGTATGAAATGTGAATTGAAAAATGAGAATGACATGAAGCATGGAATGTGACAGGGGGTTATGATCATTAATGATAAATGTAGAAGTAGGGGGGACCTCATGCATTATGTGTATTCATGCATCTGGGGATACCCCCATCCCATCACGAGGGTACAGACAGGTACATCCAATAGCAGGACAACGATCGTTATGCATAGTGCTGTGACGATTTTAGTTTTAACGGGTCCTGGCATAAGGGGCTCCCAGAGTATGCCTACCAGATAAGGACAATGGCCCAGCGGTGTGCGAACTAGCTTGTGAGTCCATACTCGCACGTATGGGCTGTGTGTAGAGTATATGGTACACGTCCACGATTACCCGTTAGAATTGCACCGTAGGGAAAATGAAATGAAACGAAACGATAGGTCCCATCATTTCATTGCATGTGATTGTTGCATAACCCCGATAAGGGGTCAGTTACTCGTGCTACTTTACTTTTGCAGATAAGGGCAAGGCACCCTGTGACAATGACGACGGCATCGTACACCTCGGGATCGTGGCACATGCATAGGGTAGTTGTTTTTTCATTTTATAAACTAGGTTGAATTCGGTTTGCATCACTAGTATAGGTTAGTATAGATTGAGTTGTATTTGCATAATAAACCATAGAGTAGAATTAAAACATTCATTTTAGTTTTCGTTCCTTTTTCTTTATTTCAATAATGTTCGTTCCTTTTTCCCTTGTAATCATTTTCTATTTCCCGAGATAATAAAAAGCAAGTGTAAGTCACATTTATGAACAGGGCCCATTTAATGTATATTCCGCATTCCAAGGTATAGTAATTGATGGTGTTAATATAACACATGTGAAAGCAATTTGGATCTTAGGCACTTTTAGAACATCAATTATAGTAAATAACTAGCATGTTCACAAGTATTAAAACTTAATGAGTTTGAATGCTAACCTTTTGTAGTTCAAATTTCTTTTTCCTCACGAACCGGTTTCGAACCACCACTAGTGTCTTCTCCACTATTCTTCGGTCTTAGAACCGGATTGTGGAATCTGGTGAGTGACTAAACTTGGGAAGGATTTTGTATATATGAAGAGAGTGTTTGTGAGAGGTTTTTCTCAAGGTTTTTCACCAACAAGAAGACCTTTCATGTATTATGATCACTTTATTTATAGAGTCATGTTTGTATGTTCATGCAAATTTGAGATCACCAAATTTTGACACTCAAAATTCCACTCAAATGTTTAGGATAATGTGGCAAGCATGCATGTTTGAGTTAACCAAATTTTGACACTCATAATTCCACTCAAATTTGTGGGGTTTATTTGGCAAGCATGCAAGTTTGGTTAAACCAAATTTTGACACCTCAAAATTACAACATGAATTTTTCCATTAAATGAAGTCAACATTTTGACTTTCTTCATTTTGATTCAACAATCAATTTGAATTATTAATTTCAAATTTAAGTAATATTAAATGATTAATTAAACTATTTAATTAATATTTAATATTAATTCAAATGTCAATCTCAATTAACTCCGACACATATTTGATTAAGATATTTAAATCTTATTTAAATATCTCAATCTTATTTAAATATCTCAGATTCTCTCTTTTTGTTTAATTCATAAATAAAACAAAAATGTTGTTAAATATATCGTATATATGTAGCGCATTCTTCCTAGTTTGAATTTGAACACTTCGAACTCACTCGTCACACTATTCTGTGGTTTAGTCCGATATAAGCTAGCAGAGGGACCTAATGGACCTATAGATCATGGGCTCCAACGATTCAAGATTAACCGGTTAAACTCATTAACCTTGTTAACCAACATTCGTTAACTACTAAGACATTCCACTATAGCCTAGTAGTTGCACTCCCCTCACTATAGATATATTTCTGTCCATTTGATATAACCATGATTAGTAAGTCAATCTTTCACAGGTTGTTCGTAACTAGAGTTGGGTCAATTTACCGTTTTGCCCCTGAAGTTACTTCTTGTTTCTTATGTCTCACTGATCCTCTAATGAACCATTGGTTTGTGGTCCAACCAGTAAACTGAATCCCTCTCAGGCCAATGAGAGGGTGGAGCCCCTTGTTCAAGACCTGGAGTCAGTACTTAAGGGAACTGCCTCTCTTCTATCCCTAAAAGTGGGTAGGAGTGAATTTCATCTTGCACCTCACATCCCCAACCATTTATCTAGTCTTACCCCTGAAATGGGAGGCCTATTGAGTCGGCGTGCATGAGCCACTCTCACCCATGCAAATCTAAGGATAATTCCGAATAAACAGGAGTTCATGGTTAGCTCAGGATTAAGATCGAGTTACCTAGGTCATGGAATGAAAAGAAAATCAGTCTCAACAGTAAACGACATTATAAAGTGAGAGTGATTTTCTTCATGGTTCGGTCTTATGCAATACTCATTGCATAGGACGCCCCCACTCACATATCTCCACATGTACAATTTAGTGATCACATTGTTTATATCATATACAAAAGTGGGCCGCATCCATAGTGTACCCAGAATAAGGTACTCAGCCTTATCCTTATACTATAGATCATTTTTGACTATATACTTGAACTTGATAACCTCTTATGTCTCTACATATAATTCAAGTAATCATACTATAGCCAGAGTGTTCTTAGTTTATTGGATTTAGATTAATGATCGTAAAGTTCACTTTATTCAATAACAATCTTTACTGAATAAACAATCTCCCTTATGAGATGATATTTGCGCTCAATATGTTTTCCTTGCTTATGGCTTCTTGGTTCTTTTGAATTTGCAACTGCTCCACTTTTATCACAATAAAGAGTGATGGGAAGATGCATATTGGGAACGACTTCCAAATCAGTTAAGAACTTCCTAAGCCATACAGATTCTTTCGCTGCTTCACAAGTAGCAACATCCTCAACCTCCATGGTGGAATCAACAATGCAACCTTGCTTTATGCTTCTCCATATTATTGCTCCTCCGTTCAGAGTGAAGACAAATCCTGATGTCGACTTCCTCGAATCTACATCGGTCTGAAAATCTGAGTCAGTGTACCCTGTAAGGATTAGATCCTTAGCACCGTACATTAGCATATAGTCCCTCGTTATCCTATGATACTTGAGGATATTCTTAACGACAGTCGAATGAGCTCGTCCCTAATTGGACTGATATCTGCTGACAATTCCCACAGCATAGCATATGTCGGGTCGGGTAAACAACATGGCATACATCAGACTACTGACCATTGATGCATAGGGAATGTGTCTCATATCCTCAACTTCGTGAGGTGTCTTAAGACTTTGTTGCTTCGACAAATGAACTCCATGCCTGAAAGGTAATAATCCTTTGTTGGAGTCCTGCATCTTATATCGAATCAACATTTTGTCGATGTACGATGCCTGAGACAATGCTAGCGTTTTGTTCTTGCGATTCTGAACAATTTGGATTCCAAGAACAAACTGAGCCTCTCCCAAATCTTTCATTTGGAATTGTGTCGCTAGCCAATGCTTAATGTTAGTCAGAAATCCCACATTATTTCCAATGAGTAAGATATCGTCAACTTACAACACCAGGAAAGCTACTGTAGAGTTGACTATTCTTTTATAAACACAAGGTTCGTCAACATTCTGTTTAAAACCATAAGATTTGATCGCAGTATCAAACTTTATATTCTAGGATCGAGATGCTTGCTTCAACCCATAAATGGATCTTTTAAGCTTGCAAACTCTTTGTTCGTGATCCTATTCAATGAACCCCTCTGATTGAGCCATATAGATACTCTCTTCAAGATTGTCGTTCAGAAAGGCTGTCTTAACATCCATTTGCCAAATTTCATAAGCATAAAATGTGGCAATAGGCAAGAGTATTCTAATCGATTTAAGCATAGCAACAGGAGAGAAGGTTTCTTCATAGTCCACCCCCTCTCTTTAGGTATAACCCTTTGCTACTAGTCGAGCTTTAAAGGTCTGTACCTTACTGGTTTGGTTTCGTTTCCTCTTATAGATCTATTTGCAACCAATAAGTTTTACCCCATCTGGTTGATCTACAAGTTCCCAGACTGAATTGAAGTACATTGACTACATTTCTAGATTCATGGCTTTAATCCACTGATCTCTATCTTCATCATTCATTGCCTTGTTATAGGTCAATGGATCCTCAATGCCATCATTAGGTATGATGACTTGAGTTTCTGTCAAACCCAAATAACGATCGGGTTGAGTTATAACCCTCCTACTACGTCGAGGCATTCTCAACTCTTGAGAAGAATGTGATTGATCAGAAGTGTCAACTCCATCAACAACTCTTGTTGAAGAACCAGCTTGATCAACAACTCTTGTTGTTTTATCAGTAGCTTCTTTAGAAATCTCACTTAATACTAGTTTGCTGTGAGGTTGATGATTTCTTATGTGGTCTTCCTATAAGGGTCATAAAACAAACCACCTTTCGTCTTTTTGGGATATCCTACGAATAGACATAATTTTGAACGACGCTCTAATTTCTTGGGGTTTGGCAACAACACATGTGTTGGACATCCCCAAATTCTAAAGTGACGTAAACTACTTTTATGCCTTTCCAATAACTCATAAGGTGTTTTTGAAACACTCATAGTAGGAACCATGTTCAAAATGTATGTAGCAGTCTCCACTGCATATTCCTAAAACGGATTGGGTAATTGAGCGGAACTCATCATAGACTGAACCATGTCTAACAAAGTTATATTTCTTCTTTCTTATACACCATTTTGTTGAGGCATACCAAGGGCTGAGAGTTGAGACCTTATTCCATGTTCTATCATATAGTCCTAAAATCTTAAGTCCATGTACTCTCCTCCTCAATCTAATCGAAGTGTTTTAATAGTTTTACCTAATAGATTATCAACCTCAGTCTTATACTCTCTGAATTTTTCAAGAGCTTCGAACTTGTGACGCATTAGGTAAAGATAGTCATACCTTGAATAATCATCAATAAAACTGATGAAATATTCATACCCTCCTCGTGTTTTGACATTGATTGGACTACAGAGATCTGTATGCATGAGTTCTAAGGTTTCTTTGGCTATATAAACTTTTTCGGAAAACGATCATTTAGTCATTTTACCCTCAAGACAAGACTCACATGGAGGTAAAGAGTTGTCTTCGAACTCATTTAAAAGTCCTCTTTTAACCAATCTCTTAATCCTATTGAGATTAATGTGACCTAGTCTTAAGTGCCAAAGATAACTATTAGGAGAAATCTTTTGTCGTTTATTTTGAGTTTCAGTTGTTTTAAACATCTCGGTATTTAAAATGACTTTTGTTTCGCTCGGTTTTAACATATATAAGTTGTTTTCTAGTTTTTAAGAACAAATATGAATACCTCTTTTGCAAATGAACACTATATTGATTTCAAAAGATACTTTATACAACTGTTCTAATGAACAAGAGATAGATATTAGATTTCTTTTCATTTCTGGAACAAAAAGTACATTATCTAATATAACGAATCTATCTCCAAAAAATAACTTTAAATGTTCTACTGATCTTGCTGAGACAACCTCTCCTGTTCCAACCCTGAGTGTTATCTCGCCGTCCGCAAGCATTCTCTAGGAGCTAGTTTCCTGGTAAAAAGAACAAATATGATTAGTCGCCCCTGAATCTAGTATCCAAGTTGAGTTGTCATGCTTTACTAAACATATTTCTACAATGAGTAAATCATATTTACCTTGTTGTGTCTTTTCAACTTTCTTCTCTGCAAGGTATTTTGGGCAGTTTCTCTTCCAGTGCCCGTTTTCGTTGCAATGGAAACATTTTCCTTTATCTGCTTTTTAAACCTTGTGTTTGTGGTTTGTAGGAATTTTATTTTTCCCTTTACCCTTCTTCTTCATCAAAACACTTTTAGAAGTTGAAGGTTCATAATTATTTTTGGAGGACGATCCTCGTAGTAATTTCTTGGAGATAGCAACATTTGCTTCTCTTGTTTGTCCCTTGTTCGTTAAGAGGAATTGATAAGTCTGTAGCTCATTGAGAAGAACAATCAAGTTATATTTTATTTTGTTCATTACCACATTTATGCGGAACTGGAAGAAGCTCTTCGGAAGAGACATCATGATAAAACTGACTTAACTCTTCTCATCAATGACAACTTCTCTCCGAGTCTCACTAATTGATTCTTTCTCCTGCCTTCACTCAATCATCTATTTATTGAATAACCTATTTCTTCTTTCACAGTAACCTCGGGAAACTCATTCACCTTCTTTCACTCCTAATACCTATTTATTCTTAAACTGATCTTGCTTGATCCTTTCTTGAACAGTAAACTAAGCCGAAACGAAAGAATGAGACTTAACCCCATGTTCTATTCTAGTTCTTTTAAAAGAAGGAAAGACGAAAGATTAATGAGAGTGAACTCTTTCACCTATTTATTCAAACACTCGGTAAATAGGCTTCTCTCCTGAACCTTTTCCTATGCTTTCCGGTCTCTCATCTGTTCTTGCTTTTCCTATTTATTCTAAACTCAAGACTCTGAAAAGGAAAGAGAAGCTCATGACCCTGCCCTTGAACCTCTACGATATTACCTGAATTCTGTTCTTGTTCTTTCTCTTCAAACTCGACCAGTAACTAGATGGTAAGCTAATTCGCTTCTAGGATGATGATTGGCCGTGCCACTCTCTGAGGATTCTTCTTTCACTCTTTTCCTATACTGTAAGAAAGATGAATTCGTTAACTTCTCTTTCTCCTTTCCCTTCCCAACTTACTCATGAATCTGAACCTGATGGAACTCGGTCTCGTGGCTTCGCCCCTTGTGAGTTCAGTGATTGTTCGCCTCTCCCTTCTTTCCCTATGGATTCTTTAACTGTACTTTAACTGTAACCTTGGTCTCTTTTCTTTCACTCGATAAACTCAATCACTTATCCTTGATGGAATGGAACTCACTCTTTTCCTCTCCTGCCTGTAAACAAGGTCAAGCCGCTAATTCATTGACTCGACTATAAACACTCCTTATTCATGAGAGTAAACTCCTTAGAAGGAATAGACTGTAAACACTCCTTATTCATGTGGGTTCAATGCCATTCATTGAAGTGTAAAAGATCCTATATTACCCGGGGTCGGGCTTTGACGATGTTTCCTTGACCGTGTAGAACATGGATTAGCATTATGTCATTCCTACAAGTGATCCCCCATCCAGGATTGGAAGAAGTGCTATATGAGGACTTCGAGATCAAATAGAATATATTTCTTTTGAGACCTCGTGAGCCACTTATTTCTCCGAAACAAGAGAGAAAAGTGATTTGACTCCTTTTTCCCAATAAGTCGACGACATTACACCATTGGGATACTTCGAATATTACATATAGGATACACTGGTGCTAAAACCTTTTCTCAAGATATCTTCCAAACTGTTGGGGTCGTTGCTCCGTATCTTGTTCCCCCGGTGTGAAACCAGTTGGTTCTGTAGTTTGAGAATTCTACTGATCCCAAGTACTCCATCTCCATCATTGCATATGGGAATATAGAAAGTCAAGAAGAAAAGGCACGACCAGAAGAAGTGTGAAATAAGTCAATTTATCCAGTTGAGGCATTCTTGATTGAGAAAAAATGATTGATTATTCCCTCAAGATAGAAAGAGACTCCTTCCTGTACGAGTAGTGAAGAATTATAGAGAGATGTGGTTGGTTGTTGACCAATGGAAAGCATGGGAGAAAGAAAGATGCACAAACGAAAGAAAGAAAGAAAGAAAAAGGGAGACTTCATAAAAAGCAAGAAAAGCGCCCAGCAAACTGCGAACCTGACTCAAGAGGGCAACCACCAAGATAAACAAACTAAACAAAGAAGGGCGCGGGAGCCCGCCAAGGTCAAGGGTCTCCCCGATATCTTTTCTCAACAACAAAGTGAAAGTAGAAAAACCTAATTCTTACATCACCACAGCCCACTTGGTTTTCTTTCTCGCGGAGCGGCATACCGAAAAAATAGAAAGAAAAAAGGCGAGGAGAAGAGGAGAGGGAGTCAGGAGTAAGGAAGGAGCGAGACCGATAGGGATAGGGAGTAAGGAGCTCGACTCGAAGAGAAGAGGGAGTAAGGAGTAAGTAGCTCGATTGATAGGGAGAGGGAGAGGAAACCTTGTCTATTTTTTTTATAGCATAGCGGTATTATGCCAAAAGACTTTTTAGCAGATTGTAGGGTTATCTCTAATCTGCTCCATCCATTCGTGGAGGGGTTCGGCATCCATCTACGCAGATATTTCCAGATTAGAGCTCTGATAGAGTCAAAGGGAAAGCTCTGATCTTGCTCGTGAGGGTAGGTAATGAAATTATCCGTGAGGCTAGTAAATGGAGTCTTGAACTAGCTGCTGCTTGTGAAGTATGGAAGGCGATCAAATTCTAATTTGAGTAGAGACTTTGTAATCCCGGAATTACTCTTCGTTCTTGTAATTGACTTTAAATTAAACAAAACTCGCCCCCCTACCTAATCTTTTACTAAAAGGATTGAGCCGAATACAATTCGCAGATACTATTGTATAGCTTTTTGCTAGATATACTCCAAATGGAAATCAAAATCTAAGATGAAACAACGTAAACATTTTTGTTGTTGTGTCGGATCATCCGCAATTAAGCCTATGGATCCTTAGAATTGGTGTAGTCATTTAATATCTCCCGTAGTGTCGTTTCAGATCATGGATCGAACAAAGTATCACAACTTCTTCTACCCATCCTGTATATTGTCCTTTTTGTTCTGTCTTGGAATACCAATTTGTTAGTAACCGAGATTTAATGAAAAAAGTTCTTCATATGAATAGAGGGAACAACCCTTCTTTTTTAAGACCCACTCGTTAGTAATAATCTGAGTGATTGGATTTCGATCCTATTCCTGATAGGAAATGAGATATTCAAATGATTTCTTTTTTATCGAATGACTATTCATCTATTGTATTTTGATGGTAATAGGTAGGGGCAAGAAAGCTCTATGGAAAAAAGATGGTGAAATTCGAGGTTGTCTAACAGGGAGTTAGAATACAGGTCTAAGCTAAGTAAATCAATCAATAGTCTTGGTCCTATTGAAAGTAAAGGATCAATAATAATATGAATCAAAACATTCCTAGTCATAGTGACAATTCTAGTTACAGTATCGTTGATGATTTAGTCGGCCGGCATTCAGTCGGATCTGATGACACTTTTTTAGTTAGGGATAGTAATAGCAGCAGTTATTCCATTTAGATAGTGAAAATCTAATACTGCTTGAGATTGACAATGACCCTTCTTTTGTAACTGAACTAGAAAGTTCTAGTTTTCGGAACTCTACTTATAAAATCTATCTAAGAGTGATGAGAGAGACTATGATAGTTACATGGATGATACTAAATATATATAGTTTAGTTGGAATAATCACATTAATAGTTGCATTGACGTTATCTTCGGGCTTAAATCAGTATTGATAGTGACTTTTTAAGTGGTAGTCACAATTAGAGTGACAGTTACGTTTATAGTGACATTTGTGGTTCAAGTGCAAATAGTAGTGAAAGTGAGAGTTCCAGTATAAGAACTAGTAAAGGAAAAGGAAAAGGGCTTTTTTTCGTCGTAATAGTGGGCAGGTTAAGTGAGATCTATGCCAGACGTAGGAATCAAATTCTGGTCGCAGCAGAGGGGCGGCGCCCTTGCCTGGCACCATTCCCGGACCTAGCAGCGGACGGGCAGGCCGGGCCTGAATTCAGACCTGACTCTTCTTTGTTTGAGCTGCTCCCACGCACGCAGACTGAAAGATCTTGTCCTGGACTAGACAAGTACGTACAAATCCTCGTGTGACTGGGGAGGGAGTCTCAATCAATCAAGATTCCTTGTCACGCCACGCACGGAGATCTTTCCATTGTCAGAGGGCTCTTGAACAGACTCTTAAAGGTTAGATTACTACCTGCCTGCCTTTACGGAAGAGGTTGACTTTGTACCGCCCGGAGGTCATATGGATCGGAACCCGAAGCGATAAGAACGAAAGCCCTACCCACTGCTACACCTACTGGTCAAAAGGCTTAAATTCTATGCTACTTCAAGCTTTTGGTACTTCGGTAGGCTCGATATATCCTTTTTCAAAAACAAAAGGTTTGGAACCCTTCCCCTATTATTTTTGCATTTCATTCTCTATTCGGCCTGCCCAAAATGAGAAAAAAGGAGAGAGACGCTATTGATTTGAAGTCACTATGAAAGGGTCGGTCAATAGCATAGCACTTTCTTTCCCGGGTCTCCTTTCGAAGGGGAAAGGCCTTCGCATTCCTAAGGGGGGCCGGACGGCTTTGTTTGCCCCAGCTTGGCGAATCGCATCCCCGCGCAACGACATTGTTTGTGAGCCCCTTACCATTCTCGCTCAGTGTTTGCAACGACTGGGGAGGCAGTCGTAGAAGAGAAGCCTATCGCCACTCCGACCATCAAATACGACCTTCTCAAAGATTTGATGAAATGGCCCCAAGAGCGCTTATGACATATGGGAACTTATGGCTGGAAACAATCCTTATGGTTTATCCGGTAGGAATAAGCAAAATCAATCAAAGTCCAGGTTGGTTGGTGAGCTTAGTGATTCGGAGACTATCTAGCTTGATTCGGGGAGCACTTGTTGGGTTAAAAATTTTGTTGTTGCTAAATGTTACAGCCTAAATGCTAAACTACTGACCCTACTTTTTCGGATGGGTGTTCACCCCAAAGTGTTCCTGGACTACATGCATACATCCGTAAGTAACTTAGTGCAATATGGAAAATTTCATTGAGAGGGGAATCAGTAAAGAAAAGAAAAACTCACATCTTACAACATAACATCAGTAAAGAAAAGAAAAAACTCACATCTTACGACACACAACATTAGTATTTGAGAGATGAGATTGTCCTCGAGCTAAGGAGTGTTCACATGAGTTCGTTGAGGTGTCTACACAGGAAGAAAAACCTCTTTTATATTCTGTCGAAAGTTCGGATTGCTCCACCTAAGTTGAACGAAAAGGAGAAATTCTCAATTCTAACTAGTTAGATTCAGGCTCTTTGGCAAATTCTTTAGATCTGGGTAGAGTCTCACTCAGTAAAGAGAGTTGTAGATTCGTAACATCATGAGAAAGTCCCCTCTCCTTTATAGGGGAGCATATGAAATCTTGAACTGAACTTGAACCTTTCTTTACAAGAGAGCATATTTGTTCTCTTCTTTCTTTTTCAATTTCGATTCTTTCTTTTTCATTTCCAAATCTAAAGACGAAAATTCAGTTAATTCCTTGAGAGCTGCTCCTCCCTTCCTCGGTAAAGCAGCTTCGATTCCCTCATTCCCTTCTTTCTGTAGGTCTCTTTGCTCCTACAAAAACTCATACGGTGTGTCTCCTACTCCTTCACCTATCGGTCTCACAACTTTGCCCCTTTCCTTTCGATTAAAACAAATATTAGTAAAGCGCGGGAGCCCTACAACTAGCATAGCAGCCTTCGGTCGGAAGAAGGCTCTAAAGCCCCTACTCCTAAGTTGGAGCAACAAGCAACGGATTGAGCGCGTCTTCTATGAGAGAAGAAAGCATGTAGAAGTCTCCTTCCTTATGGCTGGAAAAGGTGATTGCCGAAATCATCAGAACACCAACCATGAGAAGTGAAGATCAATTGTCGATCTCTTCACGAAAGGATTGGTAAAGGCCCTCGTTTTTCTTCTCACTCGCAAACAGGGAATGATCTCGATCCATTCTCCAGTTTTTAGGGTAAGACATAGGTAGAAGTGATTGTTTGATTCTTCCAATTTTCAATAACAAGAGACATCGAATTTCTCTTAAGGGTCTGACTTTGTCCCTTCTTTTCTTATTAAGGTTAGGGAGCTTTTCCACTAGGATGTATTAAGAATCTTGAAATAGATTATATCAAGTCAATAGAATGGTGCATTCTTTTGCTTCACAATTTTGAGTTCTAGATTTCGATAGGGACAACCACATCAGTTCGAAAGAGATGGGGGTAGTATGGAGGGAAGTTGTTCGAAATAGAAAGGAGGTCATGATCGTAAGAGAATCTGGTCCCCACTTTTTGAATAGTGTCCTGTGGAAGCTCTTCCCAATCCGAGTCGATTAGTAAAAGATCCAGTCTGCATCGAATTTCCATTTCCTTCCCTTTCCTCATGTTAGACCAAGTGAAAGAAGCGCCATAGAGTGGTAGGTCAACCAAATCACAATCAGCAACGGGATCCGCGAAATCTTCAAGACCTCTTCTCTGATTTTCAGCCTGTAAAGTCAGAACCCCTTTCATATTGTATTGCATAAGGCATTCATTTGACTTTCCATTAATGCACCAAGCGAGGTAGGTTGGAAACGGTATGGATGAATCTGAGCTCATTCTATAGGTCTTGCTTGTGAGAAAAGCTGGAGCATAGACTGATGTAGCCATCCATTCCAAGTAGTGGTCTAGGGACAATTAATCCGTAGTGACGGGAATGGCGTAATGATTTCAGCAAGAGAAGCCGGATGAGCCTTCACGTTCGGTTTGGAGGGCGGGGCCAACCCTACTATCATTTATCATTATGCCTTTGCAATCTGACTTGGTTTCACTCTATTTGTGACCTTACCTTTTCTTCCCCCTGTTTCATTTTGTCGTTGAAGCTATCCCCTTGTCTTTTCCGTGATGTCAAGAGCTACACTTCTTGCGATCTTTGATCATTTTATGTTTGCATTCGTCTGGAATTTGGTTTCCCGGGCTGTTGAGAGTTCCAATTTGAGCATTATTATTTGGAATCTTCCGATATTCTAAATTAGTATGAGTTGAATCAAAAGATATATGGGCTGGAAAGCTGCCTACCTGCGAAAGCCGAATAGATTTGATTTTCAGGCTCCCTATTTAAATCAGCATTCTCCAACCTCGTTGAAATTCCACAACTTCGTATGGGCTTGAAGCTGGTGCTCACGCAGAGCTTC
This sequence comes from Cucurbita maxima, assembly GCF_002738345.1. Taxonomy (NCBI): domain Eukaryota; kingdom Viridiplantae; phylum Streptophyta; class Magnoliopsida; order Cucurbitales; family Cucurbitaceae; genus Cucurbita; species Cucurbita maxima. Next base: position 577,763 of record NW_019272073.1, on the reverse strand, counting down.
TAGAACAGACAGTCTCTACGTGTTTAAAATATTCCTCCCAGTCTTGCTATAAACCCTATCAACGTGTGCTTTTTTTATTCTCCTATTTTTTACTATAGTCACATCCTCGATAAAGAGTTCTATGATCTCGGCTAATTTCAGTTAGTAGTGAAAGACGAAGACAGTATTCAATCTATCCCCTTCGTTCTGGAGTTCAGGACTGATTTTCTATGGTCTCTTTTCCTTAAGCTTCAGCCCTCTTTAAGCTCTCTTCTAGGGAATTTTTGCTTGGTCTAGTAACAAGTCTCGATAAGCTGACGCAATCAGGCAATTCGTTAAAAGAGATATCTGATCGATCAGTCTTTCAATACTGACTCCTTTCCTCTTTTCTTTCTAATCTTTATTTCCTTGAAGAAAGAAAAGAGATATTTGACTGAGAACCCCCTATTAAGAACTTTGTGTCCTATCAAGCTTCCAGACTTTCAAGCTTTTGTTTCAGCGAGAAGAGAAGATACCCTCCTGAAAGAAGCCCTTAATCATCCTTAGTGGAAGAAAGCTATGATAGAAAAAATGGAGGCTCTAAAGAAGGAAGAACGGGAACTGATCACGTTACCAAGAGGAAAACAAACGTACGGTTGGTTGTGGGCATATACCCTGAAACACAAAGCTAATGGCTCTATCAAGAGGGCTCATCTTATGGCGAAAGGTTTCACACAAACCTATGGATGGCATCGATTATCTTGAGACGTTTTCTCCTACAAACTTACAAAAATTCCATACGAGTCATTCTGTCAATTGCAGCTAACGGATCTTGGTCACTGCATCAGCTCGATTTAAAAAAGGCCTTTCTTCATGGAGACCTATACGAGTTTCTATTCGTCTTCCACCAGGGTTTCAAGCTTAGGGGGAGGAAGGGAAAGTTTGAAGGTGAAAAAAGGCGAGGGTCTCATATATCTTCTTGGCTCCTCGGGCTTGGTTCGAGATATGAAGGTTATGACAAAGATGGGTTTCTAGAGAAAGAATGCTGATCATTACGTGTTCATAAAAAGGAAACAAGAGGAAACTACTGTTCTCCTAGTGTACTCAGTTTAGAACTATTCTTTCACAACAAGTTAGTCTATTATATTAGTCAGAAAGGCAGCTAGTAAGCAAGTCGAGTAAGACAACTATTATTATATTAAGTCAAGCGAGCTTTTGCTAATACTACTAATCAAAGGAAAAGCTAAAGTTAGAATGAGCATAGAGATGATAGGGGCGCTTATTCATGAGCTCGATAGTCTTCCTTAAAACCGCTACCTATTCTTGAACGGAAAGTGGTATGCTTGTGAAGAAAATTTCTGGTCGAGACGTGTTAATGAAATCCCATGAAACTCTCGTTCATTCTGTGAATAAATAGAGACAGACTACTGCTACGGTTTCGAACGTCACTTTGGGATCAACCTCAATGAATTATGGCGTAACGGGCTTGGTATAGATCTGTAGCCCGCTCTGGGTCTTTAACTGAAATTGGGACTAGGCATGGAAAAGCTCAATCAACGTCCTCCTCTCTTGAACTGAACCTAAACCGGAACAGAATGCAAGGCAAGAAGAAGAATAAGATATTCCTTTCTTTACCGGGGAGTAAATGAATGAAAGAAGAAACTCCCCTATCCAAGTTTCCAGTGAAAAAATAAAGGGAGAATCTAATGAAACAAGAATGATCCTGAACTACTGAACGAACCTGATTGAACAGGGTAAACAGGACTATTCTTCTTTCACGATATGCCCTTCCCCTATTTCTTCTTTGTAACCTCGGTCTCACTGCTGCGCACCTTTCCGATTCATTCGAGTTCACTGTAAGGCGAAACGAAAGATGAATTCGAGTTTAACAGAACTATGACTTCTGAACCTGAATCGATATGACCTGAACTACTTAACCTTCCCCTATTTATTCTTGAACTGTAAAAGAAGAAGAAAGATGAATGAGAGAGCCGAAACAGGAAGGAAAG